>NW_010205317.1:0-46874 GCF_000695765.1 Mesitornis unicolor | reverse complement strand
ACAGGAGCTGGAGACACAAAGGTCTTCCCGATGACACCAGCAACATCAGAGCAGGAAAAGAGTCAGGGACAATTTGTTGTGGAACTGGTGATGGGATGCCCTTTGCTGTCTCCTGCAAAGGTATTTGTAGGACAAGGGGATCATCTGCCCTAATTTAAGCATTTAAGAATAATTTGTCTCAAAATGGTTTAACCTTAGTCTTCCCGTATAGTCAAAGAAGAGAAATACGCCTCCTAAATATCTTCATGAAGTTACTGTGAAGAAACAGATTTTACGAATCTCAAAATGACAGTTGCAGTGAAAAAAATTAACAAACTCTTATTTTCATACAAGTTGTATGAGTGATTTATCTTCTATCAATTCAGCCCACTTGGTCCATATAGCTTTTAATTTTTTCCACGCATACCAAATGTTATCTCCTTGTTACTCACAATGAAAATTGAATAGGAAGAAGACCTATCTCAGACTTATGTGTACTAGTAACTTGACTTGGCTTCTATGAAGTTATGAACCACTTATGAGTTCTTCATATCTTTTTATCCTATTTTGATTATATAAACTGGGAACTGACACAAAAAATTATGATTTAAAATTATTTTGGGTAAAGTGCTTACAGATGCAGGGCCAGCTTGTAGACCCGAGGTCTCTGAAGAGAGTGACTGCTGTATGAGTGGCGTGCGGTTTGTTGGAGCTGCTGCTCTGAAAATTGGTCTCTTGATGGTGTGGCAATTTTTAACAGATGACAAAATATGTATTTCTTATGGCAAACGCTGTGTCTCAGAAATATATTTTGTAATTTAGTCACTAGATTGAGCCAGTTGATTTTCTACTGAAGGATTTTTTTTGTCTGTTTGTGGAAGTAACTCTTTGATATCTTCTTATTCTTTAAATTTTCCTGTTCCAAAGGTATCTGTTATTAGTAATACTCGATTGAACAAAAATTTTGCAGGAAGAAGTCTAAATATTTGCTAATGAAAATAAACTGGGTGAATAAATGTTATGGGATTTAATAGATGAGAGTAGAGGGTCTTGCAGTATTTTGGTGAAGAAATTTAAGGTGTTTTTTAAAATCTAATAATTTTCAGGCAAAAGAGGTGGTCTATCTTTCCATCTATGTGAACTGCAAGATACTGCTGCTCAGTTTTTTATTGGGAAAGAGCACTGGCTGAATGACACAGTATCTGATCCAGAAAATACATTGAACATAATTATCTGTCATCAAATTATTTTCTGAAACATTCTCCCACCAATGCTATAAATACCTGATTTAAGTACAAAAAGCTGGGCTATCTGAATGTACTAACAGCAAAACCGCTAGCTTTGGAGAACTGCAGTTAATACTACTGCTGCTCCAAAACCTGTACCTTTCCTACCAAAAAAATTCTTTCTTCTCAATATAGAAGGAGGTACTTTGTAAGTGAGATAGCAGAGATAAAACACTCTTGCTGTAAACAGTGTTTCCCTGTTGTTAAATGTTTCTACTTCATTGCCATTTGGTGTCTAGTATTCGGTTTCAGTACAGAAAAAAAAGCAGATCTGAAGAATGAGAATCACATTTTTCGGTTTTAGTCCTTTATCGTTCACAAATGGTGACACAGAAGTCCTGTTTGATTACAATTAACCTGTCTTATGTTAGAGATATGCCTTTCATTGAACAAAATTTTGTCTTACACATTCTCTAATTCTTTTACAGTATTATGTTATCTTCAAACTTTTTTGGGTCCCATAGTGATCTTCTTGTCGTTTTTGCAAAGCCTCATTTCACAGACCTACAAATATACTAACTGGGAATTAGGCAGTTGCTGTTAAATACCAGAAGCCAATTGACTGTTTTTATTGGTTGGGCCCAGCAGCTTAGCACTGCTCTGCAGTCAACCCATGATCCTGATTCCCTGACTGTTTCCAGCACGGATCCTGCTGGATTGCAGCACGGCTTGCTCCTTGCTCACACACCTCGTTGTTCTTTTGAGGCAAACCAAGATACATGGGGGAATGTTGTGCATTTGGTCTCCTCCTGGCATTGCATTTGGTGTGGGTGGGTGCACACGGGCTCAGAGTTAGGGCTTGCATCTTTTAAAAAATGATGTGGGAGTGGAGCAATCGAGTGAGATCTCCCGAGGTCTGGGGAAAAAGGTAAAGTGGATTTGGAAAGTTCAGTTTCTGTGATTTGAAAACAGCAATTTGCTGGATCTCTGTTTAGGTTAGAAAATGGAACATGAAATAGAGTGAAAAGATAGTTTTAAATAATTTGAATAAATCCATTTCTTTTTCGAAACTAGAGGTGACTCAGTTCCTTGATATTTAGGAAAGGATACTACTATTTATTATTTCTCCAGTTGTGTATACTAGCTGCTAAGGAAACCACATAATACCTGACTATCTAACTTAGCAAAGTGTAAAAAATGATGCATCAGGTGGTTTTAAGAAAGAAGTTTGAGTCCAAATGTTTACCTTACATACTAGAAAAAAGGTTTACAAAGATAAAATTCCAATGTTTTTATCTTGCAGTTCGCATTAAAAATATTTATGACTTGCCTTTATTTACAGGGTTTTTAAAATTCTCTTGCAGTGCCCTGTTCAAGTGGAGACAGGCTTTTATGGAGATCATCAAGGAAAAGGATCTTGGAAAAACAGAAGAGCAGACTACCAGGATCTAGACTGTTTTCCTTACCCGGTGTCAACTGGGGCACGACCTAAAACCGATGTAAGTAGCTACAGCATATTTACAACATTCTCTGACTCTCAGGTTCAATAACCTCAAAATGTAGTATTTATCATTAAAATTGTCCCTGCATTTCTTCCAAGTAATTTGTTCTGCAAATATTGCACTGTATGGAGGAATTTGGTTTGCAGAAGAGGTACAGATAAAAATTAAATCTTCAGTGAGACTCCAGGGCTGTAGGATTCATCTAATCTGATTTTAGATAACTCTAGTGAATAGTTCTACATCTGAACAAGTCACTTGGACTACTTTTATACTCAGCAGAAAGACACGGGCATTTCTAAAGAGTACTTAATCTCACCTAGAGGTTAGATGTGATGGATTCCAGGCATAAGATGCACCGCTGCATCTTTTTCTTCATTGCTTATTTTAGAATTGGTCTCTCAAGATTTTTAATTTGGCTGTTGTTTATGCCCAGTTCAGAGTGGGTTCCATCGTACATTCTCTATAAGCAGAAGTGTTCATCTCTGGAGCTTTAGTTAAGCTCTATTTCCGAGCAATAATAGCAGTATTTATTTTTGGGTTTTTTACAAGGTGATGCTGTAGTCTGCAATCAAAGTCTGTTAAAATCTATCAGAAGATTTTCTCAAAATACTTACATTCACTTTCTCAAGAGAGACATTTAAGCTATTTTAGGATGAGTGTCTTGATTCCAAAATGCAGATGATTTTGCTTCAGTTGTAAATTATTTGGGTGCCAGAAGTGTCCATGATCATCACGCAACATAAAAATTACTGCACTGGATTGAATCAAAGGTGCTTATAGTCCAGTATTCTTTCTTTGGCAGTGGCCAATGTTGGATGTTCAAGAAAGAAGTGTAAGAACAGGGTAAGCAGAGTTGCCTTCCTTCTCAGCTTCCTTTGAGGTATTCATTGTGCAGACACAGTGAAGCCAGACACTATATAGCACTTCTGTAATTAATAACCCCCAGGGTCTTTTTTGCCACTAGTTGTGCCTTTTGTATTCATTTGCTCTTTTGATATTCAAAGCATCTTGTAGCAATGAGTTCTAAGGTTTAACTGTGAAGAATGTGAAAAAACCCACAATACGTCAGAATTAGGGCTTTTTTTTTTCAGTGTGTCTGACTGTATTTATTGGTATTGAATTTTATCTGCCTGTTTATCTTATGCTTGTTCAGCATCATGAGGTCCTTTTGCAGCAATTGGCAGTCAGGTTTTGTTTTTATTAACCTCTGTAATTTATTATCATCTGAACACTCTGTCCCTTTTTATTCCTCCATTTTCCAGATCATTTATTGACTATATTAAACAAACATCTGTGAAACCGTCAGGTAATATCCGTCCACTGTAAAAGAAAACAACCAACTATTCCTAATCTTTTTTTTTGCTTTTAGTTGGCAATGAAAAGACATTTTTATTTCTTGCTGTCTTTTTTGGTTTTCCTTCCTGACAGCATAGTTTGAGACTGATAGATAACTTCATCAGAAGCTTTTTGAAATGGAAGTACGTTGTATCAGCTAATTCACCTGTACCTGCATGATCGTTCAAAACACTTGTCTAGGTTACTGAGACATGGCCTCCAAAAGCCACACTAATGCTTTCTTGTTAGCCTGTGTTACTGTCTGTGTGTTTATTCTGTTCGTAAGCATACTTCGTGGTAATTTTCTGCTGTGCCTATCAGTCCTACCAGCATCTCTTCCACAAATAGATTCAGAGGCATTTTCAGATATTGGCATCGTGTATGCTACCCTCCATTTCTGCAGTCCCAAAGCCAATAGATTTTCAGCAATAATTACACATTAAGTCAGTAGCTCAGCAGTTCTCTTTCTCCTGATGAGGTGCTTATTTCAAGTTACCTATGCAATTTTGATTAAAGCAATGTCTATTATATTAAAGGTATCTTTAAAACTTTCACACTGTTCATTTACCAAAGAATGATATGCATGCCACCATACAAATTCTGTATTTCATTAAACGAGCCTACACCTGTTCATTGAAATGGAAATTTGAAGGTGGGCTCTGCATGCTTGCTAATTGGAAACATTGTCTTTCTACTAGCTATTTTCTTTCCTGAGAAAATAAGTTTGCTCTTTTCCATTTCTGCAAGAGCACAAATGTTTGTTCTGATTTGTCTCTTGTTCTAGTTACAATAGATAGTAAAATTCTGTAAAAAGTAAGATAATTTTCAACTTTATTTGTTTTTTTTACCTCAGCCAGTTGTTCAGCCATGTACAAGTATCATTGCCTAACTGCCTTCCCACTAGTATTATGTAAATATTTTTGAACTGACAGTGCAGTGATACTGATTTTGACTAGAAGTGTGTAGGAGAGAGGGCAGAGAAAGTAACTTTTGGGTTTTTTTTTCTTTTCTGAAGTTTGCCTTTCTCTTTTTGTGGAAATTTGGGAAATACAAGTACAATAAATAGCAGTTCTTCGAATCATCAGTTCAGTCTATGTATTGCATCAATCATGCATAATACTGTAGTAGCAGCAGTGTAATGCAGAAAGTACTACTGTTGCTTAGGGCACCATCTAGTCTAGAAAACTACTGGAGGCACAGAATTTCTTTAGGAATTACTGGGCTGTTTTTTGAATTGGCCAGTGCTTTGAATTAGGGATAAATGTTGAAACTGGGTGTTGGCAGATTTCATTCAAGAGAGCAGATCATTTTACTTCCTTCAAAGTGCTGCTTTTGTTTGTATGTGCTATATTTCAGGCAAATACAAATAATGCCACATCTAGCTCCAGGCATGCAGTCTGTGTGAGTCTGTCATGGCTCTCCAATACCCAAATTTTCACTGCTTATTCCTTAAGATACAAAACTTTTTCATATATTTTTTTTTTAAAAAAAGGCATGCCAAAGTTAATTGTATTGCAGAAATGGGGATGGATCCAGATGACAAAAAGCCTAATTCCTTCTGTATCACACCCAGGTTGCATCCATTTAACTCCTGTGATTGAAGTGGTGTAAAACATGACTTGGGAGTAACACACAGATAATCAGATCCGTTGTATTTTGATGAGCTAATTTTAGTTCTCTTCCAATTTTTTGTGAGTCAGGAGGTCAAAAAGAGTTTATCTGTCTCTACTCCCCAGGAGCTCATATACCCAGGCATTTAGAGAACTAAATACTGCGTGACACACCGAGATTAGCAAATATAATGGAGGTGACCCATGTTAGAAATAGCAGGGATGCTGTAATTCAGGGATAATATGCAGGTAATTAAGCAGGACTCAGTTGTTCACTTCTCAATACAAGGCAGGGGTGTTAGTTGCACACTTTCATGGGTACCAACTAGGCTGACAGCTTAAAAGGTGCAGTGAAGGTTTTGTTGGCAAACTTGTGTCACAGTAGGTATTCTGTTTATATGCTTTTAAAAGATGATTCACGCTTTTTACAACATTTTGATAGAATAATAGTGATAATCAGGGTTTTAGAGCAATGATGTATTATGTCATGTCTCCCCTCCTTCCTTCCCCCAAAAAGTTGCTTCACTGTGAAAAACATTATTTGTGAGGTACTAAATGAGATATGTACCTAAGGTGGTGGGGAAGTCAGGTGCCTGAGAGATTAACAGCAAAGTTTCACCTGACAAGTGCTGGCATTTGTAAGTCTGTGTCTACATCATAGAGATTCCAATAATGGAGGGAAAAAAGCATTTCTGCAGCAAGATCCATCTCACCCTGAAGTTATCATCTGAATGTAGGTCACCTGGTTGAAGTGCTTTGTGCCCCTAAAATGCTGATGTTGGTTGGTTGAGTACTTGAAGAGGCTGGAGTGACTGGTTGTGGCATCGGTGCTTAGATTTGGGTGAGTTAAATCCCTCACGTAGTGTCTAAGTTACGATCTGGCATTTGATGGACAGTGCCTGCCTCTCCATGCACGAAGCAGAGGAAATTTCAAGACTTGGATGGTCTAAATAATGAATCTAATACCAGGTGGTATAAAAACCCCATCAGTAAACATGCTCTGGCTCATGCAGATAACACAATCTCCTCTGCAGTATGCACTCTGTGAATTAGTAAGGGAAAAAAACATAAACTGGTAACAAGGTCGGCTTTTACCTTTATCTGTGGAAAATCTGATTTTATGTTTTCAGTACAGTTGATGAGCACAGTTTTGATTTCTCATGCTTTAGTTCCATAGATAACTTGAGTTCATTAAACCAAGAGGTCTAAAATTAATAATTTTATAGGTTTCAGGCTTGTTTTAACCTCAGTTCTCGGTCTGGTTCACTGCGCAGCCACATGAATATGTAGGTTCATGCAAGCACGGGTCAGAGTGGCTGGAGATGAAACAGGGAGAGTTGCTTCTTTAAGCATCAGTGCCAGCTTCTAATAGCTTAAGCTGTAGAATTATATTTTATCTGTGCTAAGCCACTTGATCAGAAAACGGGAAGCAAAGCAGTGCCGGTAACCCACATGACTGAAAAGTGTTTATGATTCTTTTAAGAATATATTATTCCTTTTTTAATGAGAAATGCTATTGAATGCTATAAACAATGTCTCAGAGTTCAGGTCAGAGGTTCCAGAGATGTCTGATATCTTCTGACATTGTTTAGAAATATGAAACTAGTAATACCGTAATCCATGATTATAGCAGTCATTATCTCTCTGTAGGCAGTGCGATGCCTGTCTGATCCTCTGACAATTGTTTGAGGCCATAGAAATTCAAAAGTAGAAACAGCTGAAGGAAAATCAGAATCATTGTGTTTCTCATGCACTGCTTGTTCTATATTGCTGCCCCTGGACTGGCAAGGATCAGAGATTATTCCATTAATGAGCCTGTGTGACAAGCCTTTTATCAGATATCTGCCAACGTCCAGTGCAGGAGGAAGTTATAATGTGACAACTCATAACGGTTTGTATCTCTACTAAGCACTCTCTTGGAATTTGAGGGTCTTAAAGTATTTACAAACCTTAGGCTGATCCTTCATTTCTCCATGAAATAAGTAAGCAGAGTCTTCATTTTACATCCGAGATTAGAAGATGAGTGTCTATGGCTGGGATCTAAAATAAGTTTCACACAGTGTCACTGCTGGTTGTGGTCATAAACATATCATTCATAGTAGAATTTACAGCTGCAGTTACGTTCATTATCTGATAGGGTGTGTTTCCCTAAGTGAAGATTAGGCAGATCATGTTTTACTCTGGCCTTGCACCCCATTGAAAAAGTTGACAGTAAAGCCCCAAGAAGACTTGTGCAACCTCAGGGCAAAGATATCTTACCTCAGAGAAGTCTCTGCCTCTTCTGTTGTCAGGCCACTTTGTACAGCCCACAGAGTGCAAGAGGATGAGACAAGAAGCCTATACCTGAGTGAGGGAAACAGGGTTTGATGCTCCATTTTCTCAAATAAATGGTGTTTGAAGACACAATTATTTGGCTTTGTCGGAGTTGAAGATTTCTGTCTATACTTCAGCTGCTTTTACAAGTAGTATAGCTCAGGCAGTTAAGAGGTGCAGAAATCTTTCTAGAAATCAGGTTCTCACTAGCTTTCTACAAGTTGTGCTGCTTGGTTGCAGCATGATCAAGAGCAAAATCTATACATAACCCTAGGCTTGTGTTTTTGGTACCAGACCATCCTTCCTCATAAAGAGTGCTAACTCAAATTGTTCCCAAAACAAGTTGTTTTTGTTGTTTGCAAAAACAAATTTCAAACTGTGTCCTTTAGTCATGTAAATAGCTTTCCTATGTATCCTTAATGTTGATATTAATGGTATCAGGAAATATGCTCTCCACTGTTAGACGCAAGTAGTCTGAAACATCATATCTGCACAATTTTTCTTCTTGCTTTCAGTAATTAATATGACCAGTATCCCACTGGGACACAGGTGTGGTGAAGCAGCTGGGTAAAGTGACCACCCAGCCATCCAGCCAGTGTTTTACCCAGTGAAGCGTATGCCCATCCACTGCTGATAAGCAATGCACAAACTTGTACACATTCTTAGTGATTTTTAGATCAGAAACTGCCACAAAGAAAGGGGTCACAGAGCCAGTTGGTAGACCACTTCCTTTTCATTTTAGAAATAGCGTCTTGAGCTGTAGGTCCTTTTTAACAATGCTTACAAACTTTAAATTGGAACTTGGCTTTGCAATGTTTATGTATAATAGTATGAAATGCTATGACATTATTATTAAATGGTTTTTTTGAGGGAGGACAGAATTGTTACCTGTTAATTTTATTGCAGCTCCTCCTTGGAATTTTGCTTTCAAATTTATCTGATTAGAATTAAAAACAGATCGCTTTGTTTGAAATTTTCTTTCTTTCATTTGTGTGTTTAAGCAGCCATATCTTCACTAGTACAAGAACAGACCAGGAAAGTCTTCCCAGACATACACAGCCCAAAAGTTTTTTCCACATGCACACTTACAAATCATCTTCTTTATTGTAATTTACCACGTATCTTTTAAATTTTTGTTGGGATATTTTAGTCAGGAGAGTCAAACAACTTTCAGCACAACTGCTTGGCGTACAGATGGTTGGATAGCAAAGGGGTGGTTTTATTTCTTTGTGGTAGAAATCCTGAACTTCAAATGGACTGAAAAGGCCCTGTCTTCTTGATTGATGAGACTCCTGAGATGTTAGTGTCAGTTCCAAGGAAATGAAATCTTTTAAGCATTCTGATTAATTTAGGAACAAATTGTAGTGTGTTTCAGAACTGACCGAACTATTTATCAAATAGTTTGCTTGGCAAATTTCACGAAATTCCATAAATAAAATATTTAACGTACTTTTTTTAGCTCAGATACATACTTTTTCTGACAAAAATGCTGAAGTCATCTGAAGATTATAATCTTATAGCAATTCATATTACTTTGAACTGTTACAGTTAAATCATTTGATCTATGAAAATAATTTATGTAATTTTAAATTGCATTAATGGCATCCTTTTTACACAGTATTTTGCATCAGATTCATTATTTTAATTCAATATTCATAAGTATTATTTGAAGGCAGGGGAGATGCTTTGTGTATTTTTTTTAATCATTGAGTTATCTGTCTAAGAAAGGAAAGAGCTTCTTTGTCCTTATTCATAAAATGTCTCTGAGAAATAATTTAACAATAATTAGTTGTTCTTGGATGTATGTGGACAAGATAGTTTATATGCATTTTTTTGTATACAGTATGAAGTAAAATTAAAGTTTCCAACACATTTTGGAGTAAAATTCATTTGGTGTAGTTCAAAAGGTGTACGAAGCCCAAATCTGTACTGGGAGGAGACCAGAACTGATAATTTTTATTGCTTGACATTACAGGGCTATTTATGTAGTTCAAACTGATAACGTCTGTTTACGTTGCAAGAAAAGCTTTGAACACGTGAGCGACCATGGGAGCAGTTGGGGAATGCGGTGACCACCTCTGCAAGGGCAGCTGCAGTTCCTCCGGAGACAGCAGCAGCACAGCAGCTGGACTGGGTGGTGATCCCACTGCCAGCGAAATGCATCAAGTGAGCACTTTTCTGAGCCAGTCCAGGCTCTGTCTCATCAGCTGTCCCAAGCTCACTCAGTGGGATTTGCCATCTAGGTCCAGCTGTAGTGGTGAAATGAGAGCTCTGGGTGGGCATGGATTAATTAAAATACACATCCCAAATTAAGCTTACCTGTGCTATTTGGCCTTTATAGACATGTTTATCATATGTAAATTGAAATAGTCAGTATTCTAGAATGACATTTGTTGTTATGTTAATTTTCAGATGATCTAGTTGAATTATTTTGCAAAAACTATAATGGAAAGTACCAGTACTCTTCAGTGCTGGTTTTTGTGTTATATTTCTGATAACACTGACTGCAAGAACACAATCACATCTAGTAATAGTGCAATCGTATTAATCATAGACGCTAAAATTGCTGACTTACATTTCAGCATTAGTACACAGCCTCAGAAATGCATTGCTTTTCAAGGACAGACTGAAATGTCCTGACTGTCAGCAGATGTGGGATGCAAGCTGTCAAAATAAGAATCTCTATAATGCATAACAAGAGGTGATTTGGAACCATACCAGTAAATTATACCATGCTTATGTCAATATAGAGATAACCTTCCTTCCCTACAATTAACTTTATACTCAATGAACTGCAAAAGGGAAACAATTTATCTCTCTTTTCTTCCATTTGCATGTTTTATTCCAGCAGCTGGGCTCATGCTTTTCGACGCAACACACTTTATTTAATTGAGTGACAGTACAATTTTGTACTGTGTTTTGTAGAAGCCACAGGAAAGAAAAGGCGATAGAGTAGACTGGTTCCCATGGGTGAGATTGGCAGGTGTGTGCTGGATTGGACCCTAATAGACTGCTCTATTTTTGTTTGTGGATTTCTTGAGCAGAGTTTTCCTCTGGGAGGTGTGTACAGTTCTACCTTATCTGTCTACCTATCTGTCAGGTTTTTGCTTACTCTTTTTCTGGCCCCGGAATATATTAGTTACAGCAGCATGAAAAAAAAAGAGTGAATATGTTCTATGTGTAGTTTTATCAAAGTCATTTCTCTTCCAGTGCAGCTATTTCTCATTTCACTGTCTTGGCCCCAGTTTTGAGACCTGTTCATTCTTATTCAGGCAGGGTTCTCTCAGCTACTTCACGTGTTGATCAGACAGCACACAGGATTGAGACGGAGCCTTTCACTTTTACAGTAGTTGTTCACAGCAAGAGGAAAGTGGAAAGATTCAAACATTACCAGAAATGTATAGTTTAAAATGTGTCCTGCCTGGACTGCGGAAGTGCTTGTGTGGTGCTTCAGAGCTTGGGTAGAGTCGGACCCCTAGTCCCACTTAAGCAGTGGTGCAAAGGTCTCTCATAATACACGCCTCCAGGCTCTTTGTGCTCTGGAGAGCTTGTAGACTGCTCTCTCCCGTTTCCCACGCTAGGGAAGAAGGGACTTCCATCCATAACAGACCAGAGACAGAGGCCAGCACAATGCATAGGGAAAGCATTTTTTATGCAAATGAATACAGCAAATCGTGCATCCCCTCTCTCTAAAAGAGATAATCCCTCTCAAGGTACAACTTTCCCTTGTGCTTCTGCTGGGAGGAGGCATCTTTGCCCAACTGCCACCCCCTTGTCTGGGGATGTACGGTATCTCACAATACTGAAATGGGATTATGCAGCCCTTTGTGTAAGTGATGTGCACTAAAGCTGATAGATGTGGGAAGGCTCAGGATTCTGCTTGACTTGAGCAGCTTTTTTAGACAGCTCTGTGTTGGTTTTTTCCTCTTCTCCAAGGTGTACCAAATAATTTCCGAGGACTTTTCTTACAACTTTCTATAACTCCTTCTTTTTTAAAAAAAAAAAAACTGAGAAAAAAAAGAAAAAGATAGATACATGTGCATATTTTATAATATACATTGTATATATAGATTTTTTATATGTGTGGTTTTGATGGACCTTAATTTTTTAACAGTAGCTCTGTGCACGGGTAGCCTGCTGTGTGGTTCTAGTAGCCAGTCACCTGGGCACTGTTGCCTTACTGAACTGTGTTTGGCTTCTCTAGAAGCCTCTGCAATGCTTCAGCTCGTTTAGAGAGGGATCAGTGCTGCACAGCACTTACTCCCTTACCTAGAGTGGAGCCCATGCATGTGTCCCATGGGAATCAAGGAGTACAGGGAAGTGGTATGTGCCCGTGTCTCCCATTGACCCAGAGTCATGAAGCACATCTGAAACCAGATGAGGGGCAGGGCTTCTGTAAGGGGGCTTGTAAGAAAGATGGAGACAGACTTTTTAGTAGGGCCTGTAGTGATAGGACAAGGGGTAATAGTTTTAAACTAAAGGAAGGTAGATTCAGACTAGATACAAGGAAGACATTTTTTATTATGAGAATGGTGAAACACTGGAGCAAGTTGCCCAGAGAGTGGTAGATGCCTCATCCCTGGAAATATTCAAGGTCAAGTGGACAGGGCTTTGAGCAACCTGCTCTGGTTGAAGATGTCCCTGCCATTGCAGGGGGGTTGGATTAGGTGACCTTTCAAGGTCACCTCCAACACAAACCGTTCTATGACTCTACACCCCATGCCTTAGATTCAGTGTGAGAGCTCATCTCCTCAGCAGCCTTCATCATTGCTCTCATGGAGCTCTGGACTTTCCCAGCTGGTGTCAGAAGAGAGCTGCCCCTGTCTCTCTCTAAGGTCTGGAAGTTTACCAGCAAAATATACGAGAAATAGCTCCTGGGTTACATAAATGCACTGCTGGTGAGGCTCCCAAAGGGGGAGCATATTATTTCAAGCCAGGAGGGTTGGATTTGGGTTGGTGTTCTTTTTCAGAATTACTTTTCTGAAGGCAAAAAAAAAAGTTAAGCAAAACAGAAAGGTCTTTCCAACAAAACACACAGAGGAATGCGAAAGTAGGTTGATATTCTCCAGTATTTCCATTGTCCCATTCATTTTTACAGAAGCCAGTTTTTCCTGTTCTGGACAAGAGAAAGTTCAGACTTGGAAGCTTTACTGCTATAATCACCTGGTGTACACATGGGAAAACACACAAAAGCTTCAGAAAAAACGTTCTCTCCTACCATTCTTGATGAATGGCGGGAAGTGCAACTTCAGAAATACTATTTGCAGAATATCTCTGTGTAGCTACCGTTCAGATGGCATTTTGGTAAATTCCTAGCACTGAACACAGAGTGATAAATTAGTGCTTTTGAGAAGAAATGCTAGTTGTTAGCTGAGGCCTGATGGTAATTTGCGGTAGGAGAAAGGTAACGCATTATTTGAAGCAGCTGAGTGTCATAATTATGACCCTCTTTAAATTGGCATTACAGGGTTTAAATATCATAATGACTAATCATTTGATACAAAACCAGAGTGCTCAGAAAATAGAAGTGCCTGAACTTCTGCATTGCAAAATGTCCTAATGCAGATTTTCAGATGAGCCATTGAAGTAGAGCTTGAGAATGCTGTAGGTTTGCCAGTACATTGCAGATTTAACTGAACATTTCCAGAGGTACTTGCATGTTCTAAAACTTGAGCTAACAATTGGACTTTGCATCTAGGACAGTGAATCTAATCTGGAACAGAGTTAGCACAGCCTCAGGGAGGAACTGGAGCAACTTATGGTCTGAGAGACCTCAGGAGGACTTCTAGGCTTTTCCCCTGTACCAAATCAGAATCAGCTACACCTACGTCACCCTAACAAAAGTTTGTCTACCTTCACTTCTAAGACCCTCACTGACAGACGGTGGAGCCTGTTCAGATGGTATGTGTCACTACCCCACTTACCATTAGAAAGTTTTATTGTGCTTTCTTGCTGTGAAATGTCTTGTGCTCACTATCAATGTGTAGAACAAGTTACATTTGTATGCTTTTCCTTCTGCCTTCCTTCCTCAGGTTCATCTAGTTCATCTAGCTTTTTCTTACAGGTCCTGGTTTCCAAACTCTCAGTATTCGCTTTCCTCTTTTCCATGATTGTGGTTGCAAAATGTTTCCTACTAATGGTATTAATTCCTGCAGCCTGCATGTCCTTAGTCCTAGAATTTCTTAAGAAATGTGTTGTAGTCTGTTTGTGTAAGTTGACCAAACTTGATCCATGGTTGTGCCTGCTATACAAGTGATCTCTGTGCAAATAAATAAAAAAATCATCAAAACACAGTTACTGTCAGGCAGTGATTCCCAGGAGATCTGCAGCCTGATTCAGTTTTGTTGCTAGTTTTATACCAGCATAGGTGAAAAGGGAATCCTATTCTCTTTTAATTTCCCAGCCTGAATGCCTCCTCGCTCCCTTCAGTAACAGTGCAGCAGGAAGCTGTGTTGATGGCAGGCACATGGTGTCTGGGAGCAGTGTTAAATACCCACGACCAGAGGATCAGATGTGGTCAGTGAGACAGAGCAGTGCAAGGACAGGCAGAATCTGGAGGAAGTGGGACTCAGTAGGTGGCACTCTTCCCTCTGCATCGGCAGTGAGGTGAGGGAACAGCTCACGTCAGTACTCAGCATCACTCTGCTGACACACCAGTTTAGGATGCAGTGTGGAATCCACAGCCTTGACCTCTTTTGATCACTGTTTTTTTATGGAGTCGGCCTTGATTCGTGTATAAAAATAGTTTACCAGAGGTTCTTGAAATTTCAGCTCGGATAATCTGCCTAATGAGATGTCTATCTATAGCTTTGGCTCTGTAAATTATTCTTCCCTCCTTCTTCAGGCAGTGCAATCCTAGCTAAACTGTGCTTTGATGTCAGACATAGCTGCCTTTCTAGACTAGTGGTGATTCTGGTCTGTACAGTCTGAACACTTTAAGATGCAAATCCTTAATTGTTACAGACTGTTTTCTGATGTTGTTGCACCAGGTTTTCAAACTGTCATTCAGTTTGTTCACAGAGTGAATTTAGTAAAAGCTTAGGCAGCTCACTTAAACTTGAAGTCTAATGCTGTATGAATGTACCCCATCTTTTAAATGAACCCTTTTTCACAGGGAATCTGGTTTGGGTGATTAAGGGTACCTTGTTCACCCCAGTCCTAGCCCTTGTGGTGATATGAAGAAAAGAAAAAAGTAGTTTTGGCAATGCATGGTTATAATGAGTTTTAATCCCCAAGCTGTATCCATACCAATGCCTCAAGGACTTCTTGCCTGCTTTTTGGGGTGTTGTTTTCTGAAGGAATATCTGGAGTGTCACCAAGTACTTGTATTTGAGTCTTTGTTTCACAGGGGGGATTCAGCCCAGGGTCAGGACTGTCTGGTTCTGGGATGACAGAAGTTTGCACAGTTGTTGGTTTTGTTTAATTGAGGAGTCTCCTTTTGTCATAATTTCTTCAGGAATTTTAGATGGTAGGTAGCTCAGTGTCAGTTTATTGGCATTTCTCTCCACAGGAAATGTCTTTTATCAAGGTCTGTCAGAAGTGCTACCGTCTCTGCTGACCACTAGTTTTCATGTGCACCTCTTTGAGAGTGCTCCTTAGGACATTTAGCTTCTGTGTACTCGTGCTCAATTGGGCGGCCTGCTCTGTTATACTCAGAGTGACTGATCTTGGTGCCGAACTGTCCAGCTGTGCCTGCCTCTGCGATGTGGGGTACGGTTCCAGCTGCTGTGAACTGATTAAAATCTCATCAGCAAGAATAGCTTGTGCCTCTTGGGCAATCAGAATGTTTTCCTGCTCTCCACAGTCCTGGCTAGCCTACATCATACCTGTGGTCCCCTTCCTCTTGGCTGGCATGTGTTTCACACACTGACTGTCCAGCAGCCTCCTGCGATGCCATTCTTCTGGAATGTGGCAAAGCAGAGCGTGATGTGTTTTGCTGATTATCTCACACAAAGTTCACTGGGACAGTGATTTTTTTTTTTAATGTTATAGCTACTTTGGAAGTCTGTGGCCAAGGTCCCCACCCAGTCACTGCATGTGGGACAAGATTGATCTTTAGTGGGGAGTCTTAAAAAGGTGGTTGTGGAAGGACTCAGTCTTTTTCACAGTGACTGTGGTGGTGGTGTCCAAGAAGTGGCCATCTCTGGTTTGGGTGGTCTTCCTGGAAGTGGTCTCAGAGAAAGTACTTCTGGTTTATTCACAGCAGGTGTAAGCATGTTGTGATCTTATCTGTGATGTAAATATCCATAATTCTCAGAGAGATACAGTCCACAGTGGTTGAAGTTCAAGGTGATTTTTTTTCACCATATCTGAGATTCACAAAGTTAACAGTAACGATTAATTCCAAGGCTTAATTCATGATCTGAGACTAAACTAAAAACCTGCAGTAAGGGCTAGAGGAGGTCCAGACTCACCTGACAATAAAATCTTCTGGGCCAGTCTGGAGGGAGCAGCCATTGATAGGAAGCACATGTGCACGGTAGACATGCTTGTATCAAACAAGTCTGTGGTAGATCCATCTCCTGGTTGCACTGTCACAGGTGCTTCATTTTCTTCCAGTAAGAATTAGATTTGTATTAGTACACAGAAGAACCATTACTATGTTTTTGTTTCACCTAGCAATACTGACAACTGGGCAATGAGATAAGTTGGTTGACAGCAACTATGAGTGTGGCATTTATCAAACTGGGAGGGTTTTTTTTCCCCTAAGATATGTATTACTCTGAGATACTAAAA
This sequence comes from Mesitornis unicolor, assembly GCF_000695765.1. Taxonomy (NCBI): domain Eukaryota; kingdom Metazoa; phylum Chordata; class Aves; order Mesitornithiformes; family Mesitornithidae; genus Mesitornis; species Mesitornis unicolor. The sequence goes on along the minus strand of NW_010205317.1, from coordinate 30,173 downwards.
GTTATGTTAAAAAGGTCCCCGTAGCTCTGGAATGAATTACTGGTATCAGACATTCTCCAGCATTGAAGACCTCAGGGTCATTATGTGAGAACAAATATTATGTACCATATGACACATCTAAAATATTCAGTATTTTGAAGAGAGTGTTTGCTGGAAAAAAAATTTACAGGAAACCAGGCTGTAAATTTTCTATGGCTTTCAAAAATCACCATGAAAGAAATGAGGACAAAACACTGAAATGTATACCCTGCCCTGCTTCTTGAATGTAGGTTTATCAGTGAATGCTTATATTCTTTCAGTTGTACAAAAACATTCATCAAACCTTTTCAACTACAAACTCTAATGATGATTAGTATTTTAGTGTGGGGACCTGAAAGCATTCTGTAAACTTGACTGAGTTCACATCCAGCATTTCCTGATGAGCATTTCTGTAATAATACATTTGTTCTGCTTCTGGAATTTTTGCATTGGCTGCTTTCTGTGTCAGGAGAATGGCCACGTGCAGAGGTGAATTGCAAGATTTAGGTTTTCAGACCCAAGAAAAAGGGTCTGAAGCTTCATGTTCTTCACTGTCTTCATTTTGCAGCTGGATCTTTTGATCTTCAGTCATGCACCATCAGTCACAAGATTGTATGGCTGTGCAGAACTCTCTTGTATACTCCCATCAACACTTGCTTTTCTCCTTCTTACCTAGCCCAGAATATACAAAATAACATTCTTTGTAATACCATTTACTCATAGAATCAGAATCATTTGGCTGGGAAAGACCTTTAAGATCATTGAGTCCAACCATAACCTGTCCATGACTAAACCATGTGCTACTCCTTCAACCTTACTACAGTAAGGCAAGTCCTGAACCGTCCTGCCTGAGGCATTCAGGGTACTGTTGACAAATGTCCCAGTAAAATCAGTGTAGCTGCCCTTTTTAGTGACTCAGCATCCCAATAATATGGTTGACATCCAGTGCCCTCCCAGTTTATACCATGCAAAGGCTGCATTTGCTAAACAAGGACTCTGGCAACTAAGAAGATACCTCACTCAGCTGGAGTGCACCACTGAGGCTCATAAGGATAACAACTCCCATGGTTTGACTGCAAGGTTCACATTTGTGGTAGACTTTTCAACACAGCAGATCTTGCGGCATCCTGATTTCTACCATGTATTGTCTGGCAGTTCCCATTCAGTTGGATCAGAACTTAATCTACTGGAATTGCCTGATCTTTCTCTTTTTTTTTTCCTTCTGGTTTTTTTCCTGTTATTTTGTTATTTTCATTCTCCAGAGTCTAAAAAAAGGGACAGAGCAAGTCTACATGAGGCTGCTGGGACCTGCACATTTAGTTGCACAGATCAGCCATCTGCTTTGCGTACTATACCTTCTCTCCTTGTTATACTCTTATTATGGGAATATTTATTCTGTCAGTGACTAGCTGTTTGCTCTTAATATGCTTCTATCTACATATAAATTTGTTAAACCACTCCCCGTAGGCATATGATAGTTTGGCTTTCGCTTTAAGATGGCTATAACTGTGCAATTAGATTTACTGTGTCATCGTCAGGATGTTCAGCTCCCACATCTGCTGTGGAAGATAGGCTGGGAAAAGTAATTTACACAACTCCTCAGGTGCGAAAAAGGTTGAGTTTTAGAGTGACAGCCTGAAGAGCTGGAATCTGTGGGGGAATTTTGGAGGTCTTAGAGGTAACAATGTGGTGAAAATAACTGGGGAGGAGCCATAGACACCTCTAGGTATAAGTAAGGGCAGTGGACTGCTAGGAATGTCAAAATGGCCCTTCTGCAGGGTGTGTGCCACATACCTGGCAGTTTTGCCTTCACTGAAACCCCTAGTGGGCTTTGAGGAGAAATATGTGAGAAGACCCCTCATCACTTTCCTTCTGGGAGGATCCAGGGCAAGACTGAGTTGCAGCTGTGGATGGGAAAGACAGGTTCTGATTTCTGAATTATTTAAACTTTTCAAAGTTGTGTGGTTTGGGCACAATGAATATAGAAGTAGAAAGAGAAAAAAATAGATTGGGATTTAGGGATTTGTTTGTTTGCTATCTTTTGGTTTTGTTTTGTTTTCCCCACAGAAAATGACTCAGAATAATACATTTTCTCACTAATTCTGCTCCTGTTAAATTCCAGCCGAATCTTAAGAGACAGGGACAGATCCCCTAACAGTGTCCATCTTAGTATCTGGCACATGGTACCACTTTTCTTGACTAGCTTGAACTTTCAGAAATCAAGTGCTTTTGAAAATGAGTTAGATTCTCCTTCTCATGCTAATCAGTATTGGTAGCATTTTGTCTACAAAAAACTTTATCCCTGGAGCATGGATGTTTTAGGTGCTTTCCAAAGAATGTCAGCTATCCTTGGGGAAATGATGTGCTCAGACATACCTCACTTTAAATAATTTTTAAACTAAACACTTTGCTTTGTCTTGCATATGAGTTATGACCCTAATGACTTCTGGTTCTGAGTTTCCTTTCACAGCATTTCCTCTCCCCAGACATCTCCTGATTTTAATGCTGCACAGTGTGGGAATGAGCCCAGGCTGCCTTTTATTTCTGTGTATTTACCTGACATTTTGTCAATGTGCTATTGTGCTGCCTTTTATATTGAAAAATAATGCCCTGAATGTCATGTTGTGAACATCAAAACCCACTCTTCAGCAAGGTATATAGCAGACCAAAATCTCAATTTACAGGGATAGAGATAGCTTGGCAGTAGGCATGCAGGATGTTATGGGACGGATAGGGAAAGCACAAGGCACAGTAGCTCAGTGGAGACAGTTCAGTCCCTGCAGAAGCACGATGAGCTCCAGCACGCTTTGGCAAAAAACTGCAAGAGCTTTGAAGAATGCAGCAACTCTACCGATGCCTGTGGTGAAGGCATCTATTTTCTCTGTCTAGCCCACTTTATGCAAGGAACTCTTGATGAGCTTTGTCTATTGAAAGCCAAAAGATTGACATGGGAGTTTCAGGCAAAATGGCTTTTATTGTTGAAGGCTGTCTTCCTTTTTTTTTTTTTTTCCCAAGAAAATGTTGATTAGAGTTGTGACTTGTTTGTTCTGTTTGATTCATGGCTTTTGAGTGAGTACCTTGACATATGACATCCTATCATTAACTAGTTCTCTGAAGGCTCTCGGCAAGTGTTTTACAGATCACTGCTACATTAAAGACTCACTATTGGGGGCAATAATTTAAGACACATGCTTACAAATTGAAATTGCTTTGTTCATAATGGGAAAGCAGGCAAAATTGTGGCTATTTGAATATTTGAGAACGGTGTAGTGAACATGATGCAAGACGCTGTGCAAAGGAAAGCTGTAGTTCTAGTTCTGCAGGCCTAGGGATACATTTGTTCCCATGGAGGTCAGCAGGAGGCCTTCTATAGGCATTTCTATAGGAATTTCTTCAAGATGCAGAGCATGGTGCCTGGGGCAAAGTTCAGCAGCACTAGAAACACCTAGACCATTTGTTCCCAACTTTTAGATGATTGACTCCTCGCTGGAGAATATTGATAATGTTTTGTGTCTTGTTGGTTCACCTCCTCACAAAAATCTCTCTTAGGTCTACTGTGTTTCTTTATCATCTTTCCTGCTCTATGATTGCTGTCCCTTCCATCCTGCATCCTTACTTCTCCATTGCCAGCTCTGCTGACAGATCCAGGGCTGAAACTGAGGTTACAAACCTGACTTCAATCTGGCTAACATCACCCAGAGACATTGGAGTGTCTCTGCACCATGCTCTCATGTGATTCTGATGTAGGAATACATAACACAGGCATCCAAGTTGGCTTTGCATGGTTCTGTATGGACCCGACAGAGCTTGCTCACTTCCTCTCCATGCTTCATCTGTGACGTGCTTATGGGTCACCACAGAGATCCACCTCATCCATCAGAAAACCTTTAGTAAAAGTCCTTAACATTTTAATGCCATTGCAAATGATTTTATAGACATGGAGTCAGTTTGTTCACAGTGGAAATAACTTATTTCTATGTAGTTAATGTGCTGTTTCAGAGAAATAAGAAAGAATTGCAGAAGACTTGGCAATAATTTGCTGGCAGATGGGGAAAAAAGGTTAACTTGTGTGAAAATCGACAGTAAAAATATTGGTGAAGTAGGCTGCATTTTCTGCATGCATGTACTTCAGCATAAGAATTTCATTTATAACACTTGATATAAATAGTGTGATAACACTTCACAGAAGCTCCACTTATCAGGGGAATTCCAACTTCTTACAGAGACTGAAGCACACTGGTTGTCATGCTATCCTTGTAAATATTTTATGTTGGCTTAAGACTCAAGGGCAGGTGTCTATTTTTACTTAGTGTTTGTGAAGAACTGCAAACCTAAAAAGCTTTTGGTATAAAACATTTAGCAGTAGCAAAGTCAGTTCAAAGCTGTCTCCAGAAACAGAAATTGTGATGCAGTTTTTTTGGTTTTGTATTATATTTAAGGTTTGTTATACTTCTCTGGTAAACAAGTCTGTAATAAATAGTTGTTCCAAACAACAACATCCATTCAGCAAAGTAGCTTGGAAGTCAGCATTCAGAAAGCATAGCCTACCTTTCCTTTTAAAGCAACTGCCTTGCATTGACGTCTTCAGCAGTAACTTGCTTTTTTTTTTAAAAAAAAGCTGCAGCTTCGTATTGCTCACCTGCCAAAATTATGAGACTTATAGACTGGCAGACAGCTCATTACTAATGTTCTTCCTATATTGTCTGGTGTCCCTACAAGCTTTCCTGGATATCTACTGGTTTTTCAAAGAAATGACATAAAACTTCTATTTGGGACATAATCTGAGGTTCTTAAAACCACATAAAAATGTGTCATGTGCTCTTGATCAAAATGAGAAAGTTTGAAAGCTAAAGCCTCTTACTGTGCAGATACCCAGTATAAGTGTTGAGGTGCCTGAGCCACATTGCCTGCTAATACAGACTCCTCAGCTGCGTCCATGCGTTTGGAAATGGAGCAGAGAGATACAGTCATTCAGATACTTTAAAAAAATTAGCCAGCATTAATATTTATTTTAGAATTCAGATTTCAATAACTTAATGCTGTTCTGTGTTTTCCTGGCAGACTCTCAAAGGCCACCCCCATTACCAGCTTGAGCGGCCATGCCTACTTGTCGGCCTCTGCCTGCACGAGCATGGGGCTTGCCTTGGTGCTGTGCGAGGCCGGTGTGTGACATCATTGCTAATTAAGTTTGAATACAGAGCTATGTTTGAGAGCCAAAGGAAGTGCAGGAAGGAAGCTGAGTGTTAGTGAGTCATGTCGTATGAATGCATGGCAAGCGGTTATTGATAACATACAGCCAGACCACACTGTTGATTTTGGAAGATTTGGCATGGGAACTAAAAGCAGCATCCTGACCTCAGTTGCAATTTGTTTGTATTTAGATTTCCAATAATGCTGTTCTGTTTTTTTGGAAGAATTATTTCTTTTCAGATACTCCATCTTTATTTATCTCACAGCTCTTGCGAGAATAAGGACCTTTCGGGACGTCAGCATTTAATCTGTGTGAACAAGGCATCAGCATTTTTCTGAGGACTGTCTCCCATTTTCTGTGTGAAGGAAAAATGTCTCTTTAGTGGCAGGCACCCTGCCTTGCAATTTCCGTTGTGTGAGCTTGGACATCTGTGCGATTATCCTCTGGGAACACTTGCAGCTTCATACACATGCTAGTCTAGCTATTTTTAATCACTGCTTTTCAAGTGTCTGCAGTGAGTTTGGTGACATGAATTGGAATAGTGTTTTCCAAATTTCAGTCCTTTGGTATTTGCCTTTTGTAGTTCCTCAACCCCACTAAAATCTCAAAGTATCATAAAGGTTAATCACTTCCAACTGTCCAGGAAACTTAATTTTAAGCCATGAAATTGTTACAATGCCCACAGAACTTGAACGCAAACCTGCATTTCAAGATTATAAGAAATACCTGATTTCTGTGTTACATGTAGTCCGTACTTAGCCCATACGTACATGGGATCATAACAGACTGATCTTTAAGCTTTTTAAAAGTTATTTTAAAATTAAAATATGATAAATATGTGTTTTGGCTTAATTTATAGCAAGGGCGATAGTTCTGTACCAGCAACAGTTACTATGACAGTGGTTCTTCTTGCTAGAAAGTTAACCTGGTACTTTTTTCATTTTACTCTCTGGGACAAAACTTGTTCCCAGGTAACAATCTTTTCCTTACCTTTATCTTTGTGTCACAGCTCTAGGGACTATACTGCTTACGTTATTGCAAGGATCTTGTTATATCACCTGCAAGTCCTTCTCTGTTTGTAAACAACAGGTCTAGGGAAGGTGTGCCGCTGGACCTGCTGTTTGCAAACAGGGAAGGACTTATGGGTGATGTGGTGGTTTGGAGGCCATCTTGGGCATGGTGATCATGAAATGATAAGAGTTTTCAATTCTCAGAGAAGTAAGGAGGGGATTCCACAGAACTGCTACCTTGGACTTCCATAGGGCAGACTTTGGTCTGTTTAGGAGCCTGTTTGATAAAGTCCCTTGGGAAGCAGCCCTCAAGGGCAGAGGAGTCGAGGAAGGCTGGACACTCTTCAAGAAGGAAATCTTAAAGGTGCAAGAATAGGCCATCCCCATGTGCCAAAAGATGAGCCAGTGGGGAAGAAGATCGGCCTGGCTGAACAGCGAGCTTTGACTTCATTGGATGTGGGCGGAAACACAGTGACAAAGAATGAGGAAAAGGCTGAGATACTGAAAGCCTTCTTTGCCTCAGTTTTTAATAGTAAAACCAGTTGTTCTCAGGGTGCCCAGCCCCCTGAGCTGGAAGACAGGGATGGGGAGCAGAATAAAACCCCCATAATCCAAGGGGAAATGGTTAGTGACCTGCTACAACACTTAGACGAACACAAGTCCATGGGGCCAGATGGGATCCACCCCAGGGTCCTGAGGGAGCTGGCAGAAGTGCTCACCAAGCCACTTTCCATCATTTATCAACAGTCCTGGCTAACTGGGGAGGTCCCAGTTGACTGGAGGTTTGCAAACGTGACGCCCATCTACGGGAAGGGTTGGAAGGAGGATCTGGGAAACTACAGACCTGTCAGTCTGACCTCGGTGCCAGGAAAGGTGATGGAACAAATCATCCTGAGTGCCATTACGTGGCATATACAGGACAACCAGGTGATCAGGCCCAGTCAGCATGGGTTTATGATATTCCAGTCAGTGAAAGACACTTGAAAAAACACAGCACAGTATTTGGACTCATGAAACAGTATTTTAAGTGATGATATAGTTGTAAAATTCAAGGATGGTGTTAATCTCATTGCATTGATCAAGTCATGAAAGTACCTTGTACTGCAAACTTGTTTAAAACTGGCTATTTGAAGGTTAATAGACTAAGAGAGGAAAAAAGGCTTTAAGGGATTCCTTTAAACTATGTAGGATCAGGTAGATCTATGTGACTTCTGGGTGATGTTTGCGTACTTTGTTCTTGAAGAGCTCCAATGATGTAGAACCCACAGTCTCTCTGTGCAAACAGTGCTTCACTATATTTTAACATTAGAAAGTTTATTCTTTAAGACATAGTCTGAAGTTTTCTTGCATGTTAAAGTCATTTCCTCTTGTCTCCCCTCAGATACAGAAAAAAAATTTTTCTCATTATAGAATACGTTTGAAAACTGCTCTCATGTTTCAGCCTACTCTTCTAAATTAACAACCTTACTTCCATCAGTTTTTCCTTGTAGTTCACATTATCTAGATCCATGCTATTTTTTTGTTTCTCTTCTCTAGTCCATGCTCTTTTTGACATGCATTGCCCAGTACTGAATGCTCCAGGTGAATGCCGTTCAACAGGAATCACACTGAAGTTCATAGAGCTCTAACTGATGCTTGGAGACTCATAACTCACAGAGTAATTCCTCCAGATTCTGCAGAGCCACTGAGCTAAATGCTTCTCAGTGTGAGAAAGGAGAGCAGTCCTGCCACTCAGATCTACCAAATGTTACCGCAGAGATCATTTTCCTTATCTGTCACTTCAGCCATATTCCTTTTTGCACTTCTCAAGCCATGACTTCATTTTTTGCTGTATCAAATATAAGGTCTTTATTTTCACTTGAAACTTCCTTAACGGCCTATCCCTTTCTTACCATATTATCTTATTTGCACACTCCCACATGTTCCATCTCTCCATTCCCAAATCCCAAATTCCTAGATTTAATGAAGTTCCTTTGTGATTTCTCTTACTTGGTGCCTCTTGCGTTAGGAAAATTCTTCGTAAGCAGCCAGGGCTCAGTGACAGTCTTCCTCTTAAAACCTTCTTAAAACTCTTATTTATGAAAAACCTGGGGGGAGTTTGGCCGCTTGTGTTCTGCATGTGGTAGTGCACCAACCCAACGCAGTTGTGGTGGTTCTTTGTTCTCTCTGGTTTGCGTGCTGTTGTCTCTTACACTTACAAAGAAAACTTTTTGGAATATGGGGCGTCTTTTATGTGTCAAGTGAGAAGTACAGCACACAATGGTTTTGCCTGTACCTAATATGATAATACTAATAACAATACTGGTAAATGTGCTAGATGGATATGGCCCTATACAGAGCCTGCTGTTCCCTGTGCAAGGAGACAAATATTTCAGACAACTCTTATATCCTTATGTATTTTTTCCAGTCCACAGAATTATGCTTTAATAGTATTTCCTCAGGAGAGCAAGGTGAGCCAAGGCCCAGTCATTACAGAGGTTTTTCCATGTAATTGAGTGGTTCAAGAAAACATTATGAAAGATTATCTTGGCAAAAGATACAAATTTGAAGAGCAGCTGGTAATCCCATGAAGATCCTGCTCATCTATAAATTTAATCATGCCACTGGGGATACTGATAATTTGTCTTGGAAGTGAAATGGTTGAGATGAGATTTTGGCACTCAATCAGCAAAAGATATGACACTTACAAAAGCAGAACTAGATTTATGACAGTACAATGGTTAATTGTTTTGGGATATATTTATATTAATATGAAATCCAGCATCGTTTTCTGATATCTTTGTGTGTGTGTGTATAAAAATGGAATTACATTCCATCAGGAGAGAGAGAAAATTTCCTTTGTTATCTGATCAGAAGAACACAGCACCTACCATAATCGCTCAATAAAACATTTTTTGTAATTTTCTGGGTTTCTTCATTGAACGATGGTTTTCTCTCAGCCCTCCTCCTCCACTGCCTTAGTTTTACAGCATAATGAAAACAAGATGCAGCAAACTGTAAGTGAGCTAGGATCAGTTTTAGCGGTGTAATAGCTGAATACATAGCTTAACAGTTACATAACTGAAAGGAAGGCCAGGAGACATAAATGTTTTTCATTTATGCATGTGTGTAGATGTAAAGAAAGTATGGTTGCTAAACATGCCATTGATGACACAAATATGTGTGTGGTTTAATAGATAGCATAATCAGACGTCCAGAAAATGAAACTTGCTTTATGTAGTTAAATTAAACATAGATTTGTTGGAGGTAGCTAGTGTGAAGTAAATATAAGCAAAACTTGAGCGCATTGAACTGAAAATCCCAAACTTGCTTTCTCTGTGACCATCGGCAGTGACAGCTCCCAGCAGAGGCAGCAGCAATGTTTTCTCCAGGCTGCCCAAGCCACAGGGCAGCTGTTAAGTCCAACATTTTTTCTGGACATGGCTTCTGTCCAGGCAGAATGACCTCAGTTGAAGTTGTCCAGGGTCCGTGGCAGCCGGTGCCATCTTGCTGCTACACAGCAGCACTGGCTGCAGGGAGCGTGTGACCTGACGCTGACACGAACGTCGCAAGCGCTCCCTTCTTCTGCTGTACGCTTTGCTGTGGCTTACATGAATCAGCTTTCCAGCCTATCTTGACTCAGTCACAAGTCTAGGACCTGTAGCAATAGGACAAAGGATAATACTTTTAAACTAAAATAGGTTAGATTCACATTACGTATAATGAAGAAATTTTTTGCAGTGAGGGTGATGAAACACTGGAACAGGTTGCCCAGAGAAGTGGTAGATGCCCCATCTCTGGTGACACTCAAGGTCACATTGTACAAGGCTTTCTGCTCTGTATTTTCTGTCTCATCTGTCTTCAGGTCCAGTCTTTTTCATTTATGTTACCTTTTTCTGGTTATAGGGGTTTGGTGATCATAGATTCATTTTCTCATCTTTTTATTATGAGAAAACTATTATTTTAGTCACTGTTGTGACTTTCTATGCTGAGGTTTTTGCACTTAAGTTCTGTAATATTTTTGTAGTTTTGATCTCTTTTTCTGTAAAAGCACCCTTTTTTTGAATGAGATAAACTGCCTCTCCACATGTTCAGGCTTTGTACCTGGGAAAGGAAAGGAGCACCAGAGGGAGCACTACAGTTTTCTCTTACGTAGATCCTTTTCCTCTGCCCCAGATCCCAGGCTGTGACTCTAGATACAGGCTGAATTGTGATCCAGATTGTGACTGAATTCTTCGTGATCAAACACAAAGATGCTTCTGATGCAAACCTGCACCCCAGCTCCCATGCTGCAGCCTCAGGAAGAAGGGAAAGGACAGCCTTGCTATCACTCTTTGATATCTAGTGGCATTTCCAGCAAAGGCAATCCATTTTGTACCTGAGAGGAATATCATCTGCTGCTTAGTTCAGATAGCCTGGGGCCTTTCTAGAGTTACTGAAAGCATTCTGTGAAAGCCCTCCTGAAGTCTTTGGGACTGCATCTCAGGTCTCATTGATATGCTGCCTCTGCCTGCCTTGACCTACAGAGTGATGCTGATGGATAATGCTGTGTTTCTGTTAGTTCATTTGCTTTAGCAAGCACTGGCTGAAGCACAGCTTCTGGTGTATGTAATGACAGATGCTGCAAATGTGACTCACATTTTCTGCTGCAGCTTCTCAGCATGAGGAACAGTCTTATTTCATAATAAACAAACAATGAAATTGAAAGACCTCCAGACATCTAGGTGCTCTGGATAAAAGGCTGTGCTCATTAGCATTTCTCCAGTAGAGAACAGCAGATTCCCAAACCATGCTCTCTGGGCCAGGTTTCATACCCTATGAAAGCCTATGGCTCTGGAGAGGATGGAAGATATTACCTCTCCAAGAATAAAAAGCTTCTCTTCCAGATTTGCCTTGCCAGTTGTCCTGGATGCATGACACACTATAACAATAGTTGAATGATTTCCTTTTTTCTAAAGAAAGACTACAATGATAGGACTACTCTGGGATTTAGTTTATCATATGAATTTTCTCTAGTGTGGGATGTACACTCTTGTCTTCAGGACAAGGCTGTCCAAGAAGCTAATAGAGCTACCATTGCCACAAACCCTTTGCTCACATTTCTTTACAATGCTTACAGTCCCCAGCTTAGCTCTTTGAAGGTGCAGTGGAAAGAATCCATTTCTTTGCAGTATCTTTCTTCCCTCTCCCCTTCTGGAGAAGCCAGGCTGTTTTCTTCTGCCCCATCTGGTACTGTACTACCTGAATGGGTTAGATCTCATGTAATTTCAGAATTATGAAGGAGGGAAGTCTAAGTCTCTGTTTCAGTCACCAGTGAAGAAGAGGGATGGAGGACCTGTCCAGTCCTTCCCTTTCATCCAGAGCCTCTGCAGTTCTTCTGTGGAGGGTTTCAAAGCCTACTTCAGGCAAGCTGGTTGTGAAGGAGATGTGAATGTACCTGTGCAGTGAAATGCCCTTCGAAGTACCTGCTGGGTTCTTCTTTACCCCAGTAATGGTAGAAGTGACACTAGTGCATGTGTTTGAAAGTTGTATCCAGCACCAGCTACTCATTTTGCCACCATCAGCTTACCTCATGAGAGCTCTGGAAGTGTAAGCAGGTGAGCTAAACTGTCCCAGGCTGGCTGGAGACTAGTGCAAGATCTAAGATGACATCCTGAGTTTTCTTTGCATCCATAAGAAGTAACAGGAAATACCAACTGTTCTCCAGAGCCAGTCTGTTTCCAGACTCTCTGTTCCTTCAGTTTTCATCGGGCCATCTTGCATTGCAATCCTGCTTCTTCGAGTCCTCAGAAAGCTAAAGCAAGACCGTATGAATGTGATTAGGGTATCCTGGCATGGTCATCTTGGTTGGCAGCTGCGCCCAAATTGTTTCCCTCCACTTCTTATTTGCCAAGCACAAAAAGTGGCTGGAAAGACAATTCCACCAGGACTAGGACATGATTTCTGAGTGTGGCCCATAAATCTAAAAGCTGTTCTTTTAAAAATCTTTGCTTTATATTTTCTAAATTTCCCTTTCCAGTTAAGTCTGCCTGCATAATCTCTTCTTTGTGCTGTATTCAATCCTCATCAAAGCTCTGTTAGATTTTTAATTATACTTTACCCATCCCAAAAAATAAAATGGGGTGGGGAGGTAAGTTTGGGGAAGAAAGCAGTAATTTGGGATTTCTTGCAATTTGAGTCTCTGGCTTGGGTTCCTCATTGCTCATCACAGCGTGCAAAACCCTTGTGAGCTGTGGCAATCCATGAGTTCTGATCACTCCTGAACCAGTTTGAGAGCATTTATGGGAATTTACTTGCAGATTGGCATGTTAGTGGGTCTTGAGATCTGTTGTAAGGAGTTGGCAGGTTTGTCTGTTTCTGCAGTCAGTTTTGGCTCTGTTGCCATCCTGGAGCAATTTTAAATATGCCTTTTCAAAAGCTGGCATCACTGATACCAGAACTGAGTACTTTTCGTAGCACTTGTTTTGATTTCTCTACTTAAAGTTGTTTTATTTCCTCTCAGATGATTGTACTTGACTACTGATAAAATTCCTTTTCTGCAGTCTTTGATTAATAAGTAACATGGGCTGTGCTGGTCTGAAAGGAGGTGATTCAGAGCAAAGTACTGCATTTTAATATGAAGTTAATCTGTTTGCACAAAATTATGTGCAAAGAATTTACTTCCAAGGAACCCTGTTCTTGAAATATGCTCTTCGGCTTCTATCAGTTTGTTCTGCAGCCTTGCTAATTCTAATTTCATGTAGGCTTAATATTTCTCAATGTACAGACGCCCATCCTGCATACAGCGACAGAACCTTGACATTATTTAGTTTGCCTTTAAGAGAAACTGTGTGCGAAGTGAAAGGTATAGAAATTACAGAGATGTTGCCAAAAAAAGAAATTCATTAAAATGAACAAAAAAGTAGGTCAAATTTTGGCCTAACTGTGTTCAAGTTGTTCCTTTTGAATACAAAGAGAAGAGAAAATAGGCAGATGGGAATACAGAAAAGGGAAATAAGCCAAAGTGATTAGCCTGGTGACCTTCCCTTATTGCTGGTGGGTTTTGTATGTATGTGCACTGTGCCATTGTTTTTGATGAATAAAATTAACATATTCATTTATATCCTAAAAGAAGCCCAAATTCAGTAATTTACTCAGTACTGCAATTCCAATTTAAGGTGCAAGTTTTAACTCTGGAAGTTATTTGTGGTGCTTCTTTTCTATGTTTTGCATATTTATGTGTTCAGATCGAAGATACACAAAAAGAGAGAACAGTAGTTTTATAAAGTAGCATTAGGACTAATTAAGAAAAGAAAATAGCTCAGAACAATGGCATTCTCCTGGGGTTTTGTTCCTATGTCATTTTTAAACAATTGAACATTGAGCCACTCAGTAACAGATTAGCTTATTCATCAGCTTTCTAAGAGCTAAATTTCAATGGATTTCTTCCCTTTCTTATATTCTTTCAAATGATTTATATAAAGGAAGGTTTTTACTATGTCAGTAATGGTTTCCCAAGAAGTTTCCAACTAATGCTTAGTTAAACAAATTGAGTAGAAATTTATACTGTAATTAGTTTGATGAGTGGATTGTATTGCACAGCCCAGATTATTCAGCATTTTCTACTAAGGAAAGTAAAGAAATGAAAAATGAAGGCAAAGAAAATAAGGCATTCCACTCATGGCTGTTATTTATTACTTTAAAACTTAATTAATGATACTTTAAAGTATCTTCTAGTGTTACATTTAACTCCTCTTTGAATGTTTGCTAGACATTTTGAAGGGCATAAGACTTGTTATTTGGATGAGATCCACAGTGTCTTTCTTCAGAGTGGTAAGAAACAAATTTCAGAGCATCAGTACTTTGATAGCCTGGTGAGAAGGCTTACAAGGAATGAGCTGCTAACAGTATGGGTCTCATCCTCCACCCTGAGAACTTGACTCCTGTCAAGTAATTTCATTTCCAAAATGCAGTGACTTGAAAAATAGTAAGCCTGGATATTTCTGATATCCAAAAAGGTATCTGAGTTCTTTGCCTATTGCTAAGCTTTTGCTCTCAAAACTTCTTGTAGAAATATATACTGTAGTATAATTTCCTATTTTGTGAAAAAGGGTTTCATATTACCATTTTTAACATTTGTGTTTTTAAATCAAAAAGTTACAAATTAAGTTAATACAGTAAACCTTTCAATGTTTATCCACTTTTGAGCGTCTCCCATGCTGCTAATTTCCTTCCTAGGAGTGACCATCCCTTTCTTTAATTTTTGACAACTCTCCGTGGTCCCTCAATGAACCCTCTCCAAGTTTGTGATTCTACGTTTGGGAGAAGACAACCAATGCTTCCACAAAGTCCTACATGACACTTGCACACTAACTCACAGAAAGACATTACCATATTATCAGTGTCATTCTCCTTGCCACTCTGTGTGTGTCCTAACATCAACATTGGCGAGAGCAAGCCAGGCAGTGGAGTATTATTGAGCTGTCATAGTGGCCCACTGCTTCATTTCTTTAGGAAATAAACACACCCTCTTTTTGCTGTAGCTGTCCCAGCTGCAGATCATAGAATCATGGAATCATGGAATGTATTGGGTTGGAAGGGACCTTTAAAGATCTCTAGTCCAACCCCATTGCAGTAATCAAGGACAATGTTACTTGGTCACAGAATCACAGCATATTAGGAGTTGGAAGGGACCTTGAAAGATCATCCAGTCCAACCCCCCTGCCAGAGCAGGATCACCTAGACTAGGTCACACAGGAACGCCTCCAGATGGGTTTTGAATGTCTCCAGAGAAGGAGACTCTACAACCTCTCTGGGAAGCCTGTTCCTGTGCTCTGTAACCCTCACAGTGAAAAAGTTTTTCGTCATGTTCACATGGAACCCCCTGTGCTCCAGCTTGCTCCCATTGCCCCTTGTCCTGTCATTGGACATCAGAGAGAAGAGCCTGGCTCCTTCCTCCTGACACTCGCCCGTTACAAATTTATAAACATGAATGAGGTCACCCCTCAGTCTCCTCTTCTCCAAACTAAAGAGACCCAGCTCCCTCAGCCGCTCCTCATAAGGGAGATGCTCCACTCCCTCGGTCATCTTTGTGGCTCTGTGCTGGACTCTTTCAAGCAATTCCCTGTCCTTCTTGAACTGAGGGGCCCAGAACTGGACACAATATTCCAAATGTGGTCTCACCGGGGCAGAGTAGACGAGGAGGAGAACCTTTCTTGACCTACTAACCACAGCCCTTCTACTTCTACCAACATCCCAGGATGCCATTGGCCTTCTTGTCCGCAAGGGCACATTGCTGGCTCATGGTCATCCTGCTGTCCACCAGGACCTCAGGTTGCTCAGAGCTCCATCAAGCCTGACCTTGAATATCTCCAGGGATGGGGCCTCCACCACCTCTCTGAGCAACCTGTTCCAGTGATCTCCCACCTTCATATTGAAGAACTTTTTTCTAATATCCAACCTAAATCTACCCTTGTCTAGTTTAAAACCATTACCCCTTGTCCTATTGCTACATGCCCTAGTGAACAGCTCTTCCCCAGATTTCTTATAGACACCTTTCAGGTATTGGAAGGTCACTATAAGGTCCCCCAGAGCCTTCTCTTCTCCAGGCTAAACAACCCCAACTCTCTCAGCCTGTCTTTGTAGGAGAGGTGCTCCAGCCCTTGGATCATCTTTGTGGCCCTCCTCTGGACCTGCTTCAGCACTTTGATGTCATTTTTGTGTTGGGGACTCCAGAGCTGGACACAGTACTCCAGGTGAGGTCTGACCAGAGCAGAGTAGAGGGGCAGAATCACCTCCCTTGCCCTGCTGGCCACACTTCTTTTGTTGCAGCCCAGGATATGCTTGGCCTTCTGGGCTGCAGATGCACATGTAGATGTTTCCATATCCTCCTGCACTTCACCACCTGGCCAGTTACTGCTTCCCGGTTCTCACTTTCAAGCTGCTCATTTATGATGTAGAAACCTGTTTCAGCTGGGTTAGCTGAAATGGTTTTAATGGTAGGTCCTGGGTAACTTGCTGCCTTTTCCCTGGAAGAGTCAAAGGAGGTGCCCATAGGAACCCTTCCAACAGCAAATCTCGGGAGATATCTGTTTAATTAACCACTCACAGACAATGCTACTTGTTAATATCTCTTGTCCAAAATAAAAAAGGCAAAATCTTACTATCTGCAACTGTGAGCTTTTCTTTTTTTCCCCAGAATGAAACATAGTAAATAAGTTTAAGTAGCAAATAGCCCTAACAGCTTAACCTGTTTTGTTAATTTTGTTGATTCCAATTCTATTTATTTCTCCTCTGGCATTAATAATGACTTCCCAAGTGTTGCTGCATTGGTATTGTGTTTGTAGAACTTCTCCAGCAGAGCTAATTGATTCTGAAATGCCAAATGTTACTGGCTTACTAATTGTTTCTCCTGCAAAAGCATTAAGGTAGCTGTGCTTTTTATTACAACCATGTCAGCACCTAGCACAAATTGAGGAGACTCTCAGGGGTAAAATGTTTAGCTGCATAATGTAGGCTGTTAGATAAAGGCAGTGATGAGAATAGTGCAGTTAAATACCTACTCTCTAATTAGGTTCTCTCTGAAAATGAGAAGTACATTAAAAGAAGAAAATTATTACAGTTATTACAATAAGGTACAAGTTCAATCCTCTTGGTTACTAATACTAAATAAGCTTTCTGACAAAGCAGGATCCTTAGACTCAGCTTTTATCTTTGGCTTCCTAGAAGCAATGCAAAGACAAAGAAAAGACAGGTCCTCTCAGGAAAAGATTTCTACTCTTTCTAAGTATACTGTTACCTTCAGAGTATGCATACTATAATCATAAACTATATCAGTTGCTTAGACACCACCCAATAAGTTCAATATGCCTTGTTCTATAAATTCACATTACACTTACATTATAATATCTCCAGGATGGTAGCATTTTAAAAGTTACCTCTGCAAACATAATTTGAAAAAACTTTCCCACTTTTTTAATGTCTTAGAAGCACAGTTGATGTTAAATTATCTGTTACCAAATTTATAAATCTTTCAAAATAGCACATGCTTGTATTACATAGATAACTGATCTTTATTATTCTGCCAACACTAACTATGCAATGTCCATTTTATTAAACTATTATACATTTGTTTCATTTTTATGCCCAAGATCTAAAGACTGTAATGTGCAGCACAGAAACAAAACTAACCTTTCAGGTAGGTACCTGCAAAATGTAACTGATTTCTGTTCCATTATTGTATAAAAAAGTCTTAGATTAGGCAAGTAGTACCCAATCAAAATGAACAGTAATCACTAGTGGCACTGTTTAACAACTCCTGGCTTTTAGAGTCTTTCTGTATTGACCTTTCACTTTATGTTTCCTAGTTTTCACTTGTAACACCAGAAGAACAAGGTCTGTAATTGTAATGAAATCAATCTGACAATGAGTCACGCTCTGGCAGTTAAAGAGGAATCAGGAGAAAAATAATCTAATCTTAAACATGAATGGTATTTGCTGGAGGGAAGGGAGGAAGGGAGGGTGTATGTAATTTTTTTTAAAAGGAGAATGTAAAACTTCCCAGGAATTCATTACCTTTTTTATTTCTTAAAAATCTTTTGCTTTTATGATTTAGAATGGCTGCTGAAACAGAGTACCTTGGAAAATTAGCACCCTGTAGAAATCACCTGGAAATACATATTTCCTTGTGTATGCAAAATGGCAAGTTTCAGTTTTTGCATTGTCAGAGGCAGAGCTAATGGCAGGAAAAAGACCACCTCTCTTTTTGCATCCATTGTCTGCTGGCACCAGTTCAGAAATGGTAAGCATCTGTAGTAGGCACCTGAGCATCCTGCACTGGTGACGGCTGCAGTTCTTGAGAGCCGTCCATACAGCTCCTCTCCTGGCATAGAAATCTACAACTTGCTCATGGGGAATGCTGAGCTCTAGTGGTTTCTGAGATCCTCGTCCTCTCTGGGGCTCGTGCACCTGCCTGCACATTTTACCCTCCATCCACTTGAGATCTAAGCTTAGATTACGCCTTTGAGAATGGGCACCCAGCTGAGCAATGCTGTTCCCTTCACGGTTGCAGATGTCAGATGTCATCTTCGCTGTAGCATCTAGAATGAAAGTCTTGACTGGGCTGTAAGGTCTTCGAGGCAAGATCATTTTTTCATTCCATGGATATGCATAGTTTTTCACCTAGTTTTTCGTATGTTGTATGTTCCCATACAAAAGTCCCTGGTTGCATCCTGAGCATGTGGTGTTTTGTAACATAAGTAATAAAAAATAACACTATCTCAGTGGTAAATTGGTCCTTTCTCACACTGCTGTCTTGAATTGGTGCTTTAAGCTCATACGGCAAAAGCTCTCAATAGGTACCAAAACCACTGTGACTATCAAAAAGCTGGCAGGTAGCAAACTGCAAAAGCACAACACAGGATCAAAAACTCAAAGACTGTTAGAGATAAGAGAGGTGGGTACATTCTGGTAGCAAATGTGGAACAACGCTTGTATAGAGGGTAATTTGAGTATTTTTTTTTTTCTCCAGAACGGTTTAAGATAAAAGTAATCCTAGAATTGTCATTTGTCTGGCTGATTGTTTACTAAAATCAAACTGTTCTTGCCAGAATGCATTTTAGTCAATAATGAGCTTAGGTTTGCTAAGATTAGATTTGAATTATATTAGTTTAGTCATAGAGTGAAGGTGAATATTGCAATATGTAGTAGAGAAAATGGAGCAAGAAGTCAGACTGTTTTCTATAAAGAGCCTTAAGAATGTTTAGCATGAAGAGCAGAGGAACTCCAGGAAGTGTGTCATGATAATACATACATATGCCCAGTGTTTGGTGCCTGATGGGGTTGCATAGCTATGCATCTGGACTAAAGGTAAACTAAGATTTTGAAATACAAAAAAAGTCATTGAAAGAACGATAATTCCTTAAACTCACGGTCAAATTAATTTATAGGTAAGGTCTCTCCTCCTGTCTTAGATTATCTGGCCAGAATTGCATATTCTCATTCTTTAACCATGTACATGATAAGGAGGCTTGGCACAGTGCACAGCTGTTATACTTGATGAGCTAAAATATGCTGTCATGAAGTACATCCTTGTATCTGATTTTCTGCTGTTGTATTTGGTTTAGTGTAAACACTTAGCTATTTAAATTAATGTTTTAATTGAATGTTTCTTCTTTTCATCAGCAGTAAAATATTAATAGGTATTTCTAACGACAGATGGGTTTTAAGGACAGCCTAAAAATACTGGAGGGCCTTGAATGTAAAAATGCAAGTGGCCATCAAGTCACTGCTATTGCTGTAAGTTATGCAACATTTGAACTTAAATTATACGCAAATTAAAATTCCAGACATTCTATAATTAATTCATGGTGGATCTCTGGGAGCTCATAGTAAGAGTTTACGTATCAAATGGTCTCCTTCAGGCTATCATGAATGCAATAGGTCTTGGATTAAGTCAAGACCTAGCCACCAATTTTGAGGTACAGCTAATCCTGGGAGAAGGACCTCAGACTTTTTCCATCAGCTGTCAAACAGCCAGCGGCCTTTGAAAACCTAATGCCATGAAGCTACATGCCTCTGTGGCTAAACAGCTACTTGTAATTATTTAAATGTCCTGTCCTACTGCATCTGCAGTATGGACACGTCCCCAGCTACAAGTCGCTATGAATTGGAGCACGGGAAGCAGAATGACTGTAATGTGGCATCTCTCTTATCTTGTCATGTCATCACCCTGTGAAGTACAAAGTGGTTGTTCCAACTTCTGGATCCTGTTGGAAGCCTGCCTAGGACATAGCACAGCTGAGAATCTAGTCCACTAAAATCTGCTCCGATAATCCACTGCTAATGCTTCTGTTGTCTGCCACTCTTGCCAGCAGAGCTGCCCTCCAGGCCGGTTCTTGGAAAGACATTTAGGTTCCATAACAGAGGAAATGGGATGTGTTACATTTTTATTTTTTTATTTTATTTGTTTATTTTTTGTATTTTTGTTTTGTTTATTATTTAACCTTTGGAGAGCTACCTAAGTCTTGGTAGAACTTCTTCCACTTTCTTGCTTTAAGTGGCAAAGGGAATCCTGATTTGATGCCAGTTGTTTTCCACCATCTACTGTAAAAGCATACTAACGCTCAGGCAATTTAAGCGCTCACACATGATTGTTTCACACAATTGTCTCCAGAACTGTGGCTGTCCTGGTTACATTCAAACTGCTCCCTAGCTAGTCTGATTATTCAGATGGTGTTTCTAGTGGAAAGTCCTGCAGCTTTTGCCCCATCCATGGGTCCAGGTGCCACTGACAGCTGACTCTGTTCTCTGGACAGCATGGACGTCCCCAAGAAGCGGGGAGCTCGTTGTCTTACAGCATGAAACCTTGGGGGACTCACCATCACCACCCCCACAATAATATAACAGAACAATTACTAATCGAATGCACATCTCCATGCTGAAACAGAATTCAGGCTGTAAAGACAGAGAGGCATCTCAGCATCCCATTTTCCAGCAGCTGCTATCACCAAGGCTATGGACAGATGTGCATTTTGACAGTAGTCTAGAAGCCCAGCCAGAGGACATAGGAAGCTGAGATTGCTTTCTTGCATTAATTCATAGGTTTTGCCCAGTGAGAGGCCCTTTTTGAGTGTTTCATATTCTAATTCTTCCAGGAACATTACACCAATTAGGAAATACTTTTAAAAAGCCGGAATAGCACCAGCCACTTCCTGAGTTCAAGTGGTGTGTTGTGAATTAGTATTATTTTTAGTCATTATGGTTGATTGAGTAAAACTATACAGAAGATAGATGTGGATCATTGGGTGCATCCTTTACTGTTGGGTTTTTCCCTTTGCAGAGCTGATAGCAGTACTTTTCACTTTAAAATTTTATTCTTGTTGGACCTGACTCAGTTCATATAAATTAGACTTACTTTGATTTAAGACCAGCTGAAGCAGTGGTGTTTTTCGTCAAATCAGTGCTTCTCAAAAGATTAATAGTGCCTTAAATCTAACTGTAAAAACAAATTTCAAGCAATGGCCATTAACTTGAATTACAAAACAGAAAACAGAGAAGGATGATATTTGTTTCACAGTGATTAAGGACAAGATAATGCAAGGTGATATCGTGCTTAATCTTTGTTAATTAATTAATCTTTGTTAATTCTGTCAGTGTAGTCCATGATATGCACGTGAGTGGTATAAAAATTATGCAGCAAATTTTGTCATAAATTTTAGGTAATGCTGTGAAATATTTCTTCTTATTTTAATTGTCTGAAACTTGACTAATAACACTTTTTTGGAATTATATGATCTTAAATACAGTTCAGAGATCGTACTGAGCTATGCAGAACAGTAACACTGTGAGAAGATTGTGGAGCTTTCCACTAAAGGATCCTTGAATATTTTTAGGAAGGTCATAGTGCTTAGCTACCAAAAAAAAAAGGAGGAGAAATGAAATGTTTGTCTGCATTGCAGAGAAGCATAAAATCAGTTCATCATATAGGAGCATAAGGTATGGAGATAGTTCTGTGAATATATTTGTTTTGGCTGTCCTGACAGCTGAGGAATAATACATGCTAATTTAAAAACCCCTCTGTGGGAGTATAGTTATTTTATCCTATTTCAATAAATATAGTATGTCAGGTTTTTGCTTTAAAATAGCTTGAGTCAGTGGTACATATGTTTAAATGAGTTTGAAGCTGCTTTAGGCTATGCAAGAATGTGTGTGTGTCTGTCTGTATGTGAGAATGAGTGAGAGAGAGGAAGAGAGACTTTGAGCTGGTCCCTGACAAATCTCTGCTCTCTTCTGCTGCAAGAGAAGGATACATGCAGGCAACTAGGTATCTCATTATGATTTTTGCCCATAATTTTATACAAGGTATGATGCAGAAAAGTCAAGATGTTAATGCTTCTGTACAGACATTTTATGATATCTGTATGACAAGAAATTGTAAGTGATAAAATATCATGGTTATGGATACCCTAACATCTTTTTCTTCTGGCTTTCAGTTAGGCTTTGTACATATATATTATATACAGATGCAGAAGTTAGAGAGCAAACTGATTAAGGGTTTGGTGTGGACAGCAGTAATCCAAGTGTCACTATAGAAGTGGAGGTGTTCATGAGTAGCTGAAGAACATCCATCCCTTCGTTCAGTCAGTGCCGCACTGACTTGCTGGAGGTCACAGATTAAGCCAGCAGCATCTTCAGTATAGGGGCACACAAATTTCTGCTCTCAGAACCTCAGCAATTTTTGAAAGGGAAATATTAAAAGGGTGGGTGAATCAGAGGCACATATGTATATGTATATATTTGAGGGGACAGGGAAGAGGGGTGATTATGGTTCATGCATTATGCATGTGTAGAAGTGGAGGTTCCCAGCTCTGATCTTTCTAGACTCAGTTGAGTCAAATGCAGCCCAACACATTTTAGTGTGTAAAAATAACTGGGTTTAAGCATATGTTTAACTTCAACCATGCCTAGTCTAAATAATTTCTAGCCATACGTGTGTGCTAGTCCTTTGCTGCATTACAGCTCTCGTGTCCTTAGTTCAGATGTGCATAAGGGGTTCTCAACACCTAAAGCAGCATAAATTCACCCAAGCTTTCTCACCATGGGCATACTGTTCTGCGTACACTTGGCAGATGAGGCAGAAAGTAAGGAAAATGACTGGGAACGCAGAGCTTTGAAGTTGTTTAGATGTTTACATGGGAGTTATCTGAATTGTACCAGGCATTTGCTGACAGCAGAAGAGAGTGAACGCCACTGCAAAGGGAAATGTATCATTTTCTATGAAAATATTAACTTTACAACCATCACACAAACACATTGTCCTTTATTTATACGAGTTGAAGAGTTCATTTTGAAAATAAACAACATAAGTTCTTATTATAAGTTTTATTCTTCACTTATCCCTGCTTTATCTTTTACTGAAAATTGACCACTAAACAAACCTCTATTGTTTTGGTTTGGTTTTCCTCCAAAAGCATAAAATACTGACCAGTATTTGAACAGATAGCTAATACATCAATTGACTGGGAAAAGTGCATTTTGGTTGAGGTTACATTACAATGATTAGTTTTATTGACTGTCAGGGAGAGTGCCTGATACCCACTCAGAGCCTAGCCATCGTGAAACATTTCGGTGGACACTCAATAGTGAAAACAAACAAGCTGCTGCTAATGGCAGCCTGAGGCTCATTCCCAGCTGAGTCCTACTCTGGACCAAGCTAAAGGAACACCACAGCTGTAGCCAGAGCTCACAAGGCTTGCTTTTCATGTTCTGCCATGGATTACTGCTGTTTGTGTTAGAAGTTGCTCATTTCCCATACAGGATAGCACAGGCCCCAGTTTTCATGGCTCTCTTTGTTGTTGTGTGACCTCTTGAACCTTTCCCACTTCATTTTATCTTTAAAATAGATACAGCACTTCTTCCTACTCAAGAGGTTAAAAAAGATAGCAATGTGTGACTCACTGTATTGTTCCAGGATTGTCAAAAACGGGGACTGCTCTCACTTCTCACTTTTGTCCGTCTCCATTTGGCAGTCTTTGCTCTTCTTTTTATCCTTCTTCCTCCCACCTCTGCCCTATCACATTTCCACCTGACCTCCACACATATATTGTGACAACTGACACATTATCTCTAGGTTTTATTCATGTCTTTGTTTATACAGAAGCATAACTGGTTATCTTAATGCAGAACTGAGCATTCATTGGTATTTGCACAGTTCTGA
This sequence comes from Mesitornis unicolor, assembly GCF_000695765.1. NCBI lineage: Eukaryota > Metazoa > Chordata > Aves > Mesitornithiformes > Mesitornithidae > Mesitornis > Mesitornis unicolor. Next base: position 6,280 of record NW_010205317.1, on the reverse strand, counting down.
TCGTGTTGATGTTAGTCCTGCTGCAGAGTCGAGAGTTCAAAATTACTAAGACCTCCTGGGACTTGACAAAGGTAAAAGCAACATAAAGAGGACAGGTTTTGTTTTTATCAGAACCAAATTTGCTGAAATGTGGCAAAACTATATCCTGCAAGGAAGTGGTTGCAGAGGGTGGATATTGGGAATGGGACAGGATGAACTGAACATCCAGGACACCATGTAGACCAAACCTGGATACGTGTTCCTCAAAATGTTCCTTTGGCTAAACACTTTGCTCCTGACTCTGCAAGAACACAAAACCAAACTGTCAGGTTAGATTGCAATTAGATTTTAAAATATCGACGACTATAAAAGCCTATTTGAAAGCACAAAGTGGGAAATGTTATAGAGAGTTTGTGTAAGTGAAAGAGAGGGTACACCACCATGTTTTACTGGGTGGGACTAGACCAGTTTGGTTGCCCTGGTGTCACCTTGAAGTGATGGGGGGCGTCTGTATTCTGTCTTGCAGGTATATCTGGCTGACCACAAAGCACAGCAAAGCTTCCTTTGGTTAGAACATGGACTTTTACAGATGTAATTTAGAATCCCTGAAAATTTAAGAAAATTACCATGGATATCTTAGAGCAAAGTTTTAAAACTCAGGAGTTTTAAGTATCTACATTCCTGAAAAAATATTTTAACTTATCAGAGCTATTTTCTAAATTAATTCCGGTGACCTCCAAAATCACAGGTATAATAGCAACATCTTTGAAGGTGAAGAAGGTATCTGACCTTATTATACCTTGGGGTCTTTTTTTCATAGTTTGAAATAGAGATACTGGTAGAAATAGTTTTTCAGTTCTATGATTTTTTTTGTCAGTTTGTAAAATTTCCTTATCTGATTCAAGTTCACAGGCCAATACCAGATAAAAATGGTTTTGTGGATTTCATATCTAATATAATATAGATAATTTTTAGAGTAAACACATTATAAACACAAAAAGACTTTTTTTTGTTGAAAGCTATCAAAAGGAAACATTTCAACAATGCCAGTATTTTGACGGGTTTTATTTCATAATTTGCTTTCTCTGTTGAAAATTTGTTTCAATTGATTTTTTAAATGGAAAAAAAGTGTGGAAAAATTCCATAAGAATTGCAGTCCCCAAATTACCACTTCTGCTGATTCTGGTATCATTTGCTCTCGTCCTTCTGTGGGATTTGTGAATCCGTTGCAAGCCTCAGCAACATTTTGTTTCCCTAATGTGGTTGGTAGTATCTGAGCATATCTGCATACGTTGTATGGTATAGTCAGCAAATAAGAGGCTCTTCTCAACACAGAAGTGTTTCACTATTCATTGCACAATAGAAAGTTTCATGTTCAAATTTCAGCTAAAAAACCCCCAATATTACAGAGTATTGAACAAAGTGCTCTTATCAGAGCAACCTGTCAGACAGAGGAAATAGTCGCTGTAACAGATCTCGTGACAAAAGCAACAAATTAAACAGCAGAAACTTTTCAGGGTCAAAGTCAATGTTTTTCTGCTTTGGTTCCCACTTGTGGAGGTGAGCACCAGTGCTGATGGGAGATGGTGAAGGCCCCCGTGGCCAGCTGAGCCACAGGGGTGAAGGGCATCTTGCAACTTGATGGCAAAATGCGCAACTGGACTGATTTAATATCAAAACAAATACCACAGAGGCACACCCTAAAGCTCACTGCAGGTGGCTGCTCCTCATGTGTTGGAACCGAATCCTCCTCAATAAAAATTTGGGTATTACCACCAGGGTCGTAGTTGCTTGACATTTTGAAATAATTTTAGCTGCAGCTGGAAGTGAAAATCTCTCTGGTCTGATAATATAATACATTTTTAAGGTTAAGTATAATAAGTTACAGTTACTAAAATTCATGTTCCTTTACCGTTAGTCTTTTGGCTCATTTTCTTCTGATTTAACTTTGAACATTGTCTAAACCATTTTCATTGTTACAGACTTTCTTATTGCCTGGTTCCACTTACTGTAACCCTTTTTCTCTAATAAGTCATTCAAGAGTTTTCACCATAAAATACTTTTCAGCCATTTTTCTATTTGATCAAAGCTTTCGAAATTACAATGACATGAAATGTCACATTACTCTCTGGACTTTTATCAATAGTACATGGACAGAATAGATACAGATTTGTACCAAACAGAAGAAAACAACTGAATGAATCTTTCTGTGTCAGTGGTTTTCAAACCAGTATTGATCCTGGTGTAAAATTCGAAAGAAATATTTAGAATGAAGTAAAATACATTTTATAAACAAGTCTTGTTTTACCAACTAAAACACTAAACTAGGGAAAATAATTTTTTTAATGTTCATTAAATGTTCTTTAAAGCTGTGCACAGTGATTAAATATGCTTTTATATCTGTAGGCAATATTTACAGTATTTCATCTTTTTAGAGTACAACTCAGCATATTAAGCCTAGGGTTTTCAAAAGACATTTCTGTATCCTCTGAATTCTTCTGGATGCTTGAATCCCTTAGGCTCATTTTAGAAATATCATCAGAAAATATTAGAGTTTAGTTTTGTTTGCACAGGATTAAAAGGCTCTGTATGCTAGATCCTCAGAGAAACCAGGACAAAGACAATTTATATGATTTTGCCAGTTTACAGCAAATAAATAAAACAAAATCCCTATATTAGATTTTCTCCATGTCATCTACAGAGGAACCCAGTTTATTTTATTTACATTCATTTCTTCACAACCCCTTGAAACTTTGCATAGCTTTCAGGAAAATGAAATCAAGTGTCAGATGTTTAAAATGTCTGTGGAAACACTGTGTTTGCAGTGCTTCTACAGAACTGGACCAATTATGACCAGTTTGGTTCATTTTTGATAGCACACTTCAGTGGAGGTTAAAGAGCAGCAAACATCTCAATGAGCTATGCTAAAAAAGGGAAGAAGCCTTAGAAATCCTTTCAAGTTGCATCGAGTTTTATAAATGCTCGTTTATAAACCTGGCCAAATCTCTGCTTTGCTGGGGTACACGTAGCCATTAATTTCAAGTAAGCTGATACATGTTTGGACTATGTGTCTCTTTTGCAGTAACTGGAACATTATTTATTATTTTTTACATATTTTTATGGCTTCAAAAATATAAACCATTATTATATTTGAGGATACCTGAAGTAGCCATCTGTCACTATGACAGCTGTGCTATAAGCTAACATAGGGAAAGTATTTTTTAATGTTAAATTGTTTAGGATAGGTGTGCATAAGAGAGAATGCTGAGGGACCCTGCAGAGCCGACTGAGCGTGTCCATCCTCTGTAGCACTTGGTCTTGATTCTCCACTGAGCTCTTCGTGGTCTCCTGTGGTCCCGTAACTCGGTTATTATTTTGTGTATGGAATCTTTTGTACCTGTGGCGAAGTGATAGCTGTGCTGCAGGCCATGAGGTGAGGGTTTTAGGGAATGGACACGTGCTGCACACCGTGGAGTACGGCATGAGGAGATGATTAAGGGTTCAAAGGATGCAGAGATGGTGCTGAAGGACTCTGCAAGATGTCAGGAAGCAGATCTGGAGCAGAATCTGCCTCCATTCTGCCGTTTGATAGTGGTCCATAAGCTCTTGAATTAGGCTAAAGTTTTATTTGTAGACAGTAAATTGGAGCAGTTGAAAACAGTGCTAAGAGTGACCCCACAGTTAGCAGTGTGGATGATCAAGGGCTCATAAATGCTTCCTGGGCTCTGGGTTCAGCAAGGGTGCTCTGTCCAGTCCAGTAACAAATACATTTGCTGAAGCTAACCTTCTCATGAGCAACAAGATTGCCTTGATTACTGCTGTGTATTTTCTTAATGTCTTACACTGTTTTAAAATAGCATGACCAAAACAGCATAAGAACATTAATGTCTTAACAAAATTTTCTTATTCCAAATCAAAGAGTCTAGAAAAGGGGACCTTGACCCAAGTTTCCCCACTTGTGAATGACTAAGGGGGCTTGCTCGACTGCAGAGTAGGGAGCTGCTCACCCTTCTTTCTTTCTTTGACCCCATCAGTCAGGACTACTTTGCAGCGCAATAGTTCAGCTTCAATAAAAAAAAATGAGTCTCCTCTTCCCCCTAGTTTCTAACCTGGCTAGGAGGCCAGTGGGTTGTGATGCAGCAGGTATGAGGCTGAACCCCATCCAACCAAGATCTGTCTTCCATGCCCCAAGTGACTTCTCTAATAACACTCAGGCTGTATATTAAACATGGTCTCCAAGAACACCTCCACAGTGGGTGTATTTTAAAGGAAAATTGTGAGCCCAATTTTCAGCCTTTGAAACATAAGTATGTAAATCTAGCAGAGGTTTCAAATCTGTATCAACGATTGGTGCCAAGTCTCTGAGAGAAATCAGATTTCTGACACAGCAGTCTCAGCAGTGTTTTCTATGGGATAACTTCAATATTGCCATTATTCTCGGCTGACTAATGCTCTCTAGGGAACTTGCAAGTGTAATCCAGACTGAAGAACTCATTGCTGAGGCTAGGCCACTTCGAGTTAAGGCTGACATTTCTGACTGTCATAATATTACTTCCCCTTTTGGGCTCTAGAATTTTATTATGAAATAGTAACTAGGATTTTCTTTTTTTCTGTCAACATCTTTCTGAAAGGATCTAATAAACCTGCTAATCAGATGATTGTGTTTTGCATGTGGATTGCTGGTTTCCTTCTTTAGAACTGTCTATATGTCACTTTAATTAAAGCTTAGCAGATTATTAAATTGGTAGAGTGAAGAACCAGCAGGATTTTCAGTCTTTATACTTTGCAGGACCTTTTCCAGCTCAGAGTGCTTTCCTTCTCTTATCAATTAACCAATAAGAAGTCGTACAGATTTATCCTTTATTCCTCTGAAGGAAGGGTTGTGTTTCAGAGTGGTGCTGCTGGTTATTCAGCACAGAACGTACACTTGAAGAATCCAATACCTTTTTTATTAACAGCAGATGTCAAGTAGTCCTGTCAAAATGCCAGGGTTTATTTGATAACAGTGATATTTTGATACCATATCTATGTTGAATAAATCCTCTGTCTTTTTTATTAAACATCCAGAAGAGTTATTTGCATGCTGGATAGATACACTGACTACCTTTGTTATTTTTCTTGGAGAGTGTGATTTCCTGAGCGTGAATGATTACAGTTTGACAGGTAATCTGAAATATCAATGACAGATTTGGCAGTATTTGAAATTAGATCATAATAGCTAATAACTAATAGGAGCTGATGGGGAAGAGGGAAGCGAAATACTTGGATAGAAAACGTTCTTTTAAAAAAAAAAAGTATATGATATTATGGGATTGGCTGGCATTGCAGAATCCCTGTGCTGTTGCAAATTAAAACGGATTTGAAGTTGTTCAAGTCAACCATTTCATATTCATCTTCTGTGTCAGAAAAAAGCTTTTATGTGACAATGAGCTTGCTGGGACATTATTAAATCATTTAATCCAGCTGTGTGATGAGTTCCATGCACTGGTCACTTATAACCATGAAAGATTATGTATAGATCAGAGAAACAATTTTTTATGACTGTATTTATTTTGCTTGTTGAGTTTATAATGCTGGTGTTTTGCCTTCTACCTTCACTTCACTTAATCCAAGGAGTTTGAGTAATCTGTTTCCACACAGAAGGCCTTTCAGGAAAACCTTCCAGGTTCTTTATAAATGCACTATGTTCACTTTCCTCCCCCAATAGATCCACAGCCTTTCTCCCCTCCTTTGCTCTGCGCCCCAAACGTACATTTTCACATGCATGGCTCCATAAGTGAAAGATGACTTTAATGGGATCAGTCCCATGCTTAAAGGTGTCCCTGGTTTTAGAACTCTGTTGATCAGAGATGTTATTTTCATCTTGCTCTGCAGGATTCAGATTCAGGTAATGATTTCTAACAAATTCTCTGGGCATCTTCTTCATCTCTACAGCACTCACAAATTTAGTACTATGGACTTGGAGACTATGTTTATAACGTAACATAAATGTGGTCCAGGGACCAGTCTCTCGCCCAAGGCTGAGTGGCACCAGCTGTCCCCTCATCCCCACTGCTGAGGGCACACTTTCCAATACCGGCTTGCTCTGAGCAGAGCTCTTCAGAGCAGTTTGTAGCAAATCCAGAGCTGCTGAGTCAAGTGGACAAACTAGGGTACAGTTCTTCGGTCTCATCAATGGCTACCTTTGATTTAGCAGTGTAGATGAATCCTCTGAGCTTCACTTCATTGCAAGTCATCCCTTGATCGAGCTGCACTGATGTTGAGGATAGGGACACAGTCTCCCACGGCATCCTTACAGCTA
>NW_010205316.1:0-18835 GCF_000695765.1 Mesitornis unicolor | reverse complement strand
CTAACATTCTGTGATTCTGTGATTCTGTGGGTGTGGAAGGTCTGCCAATTTATCATTTTATCTGAAGCTCTAGCTGAATAGGGTAAGAGACATTACGGAAACATATTTCTCAAAGGGTTTCCAAAATGGTTTAATATCATGTTACATCCTTTGTAATTTACTGTCAGTATAAGAGACATCAGAAGAGAAAAAGAAAAGGCAGTATTTGCCTTTAGAAAAGACCTTACTTAACTCTCTAGAAGGATATATATGTTAGAAATAACTCTACCTTTTCTTGAAGTTGAATATTCACCAGCACAGTATTTTTATATCTTGTTCTTACAGGATCCTGTTTGTCAGAGGAAATTTTGAAACAAATCAATTTAGAAAAGCTAAGAGGGGAAGGTCCTTAGTTTGCAGTTGATCAACCAACCACAAAAATCTTCCACGGTACCATGGAAGTGTATGTGTGTGTCTGTATCTGTGTGTGTGCATGTGTATATGTACACACACAGAACAGACAAAAATTTGCCCATATACTTTCCTCCAGCTCAAGACCAGTAAAAAATCATACACTGTACCACACTTCTAAGAATAAGTGTATGCCATAGCTTTTCAGAAAATTAAGTAGAAGCAAATAGATTCCAGAATGGAACTTGGAAAAGGTCTCCTCATTTTCAACTCTATAATATGTAACTAAGTGAATTAGGTTAAAAGCTTACTGGTGTGCACTGTGGTTTACTTCCAGATAATCTTCGTCTGTCTCTAATCCTCCCTTTGTATCTATGTTATATCCCAAGCCTAAAACTCCCTCTACTATCTGAAGATTCTTCCTTTATTTTGCAAGGAAATTACTTCCATCTATTACCTGCATGAGTAGGTTTGCTATCTGGCATAGATATCCAAGGGGCTGCATTTCTAAAATTTCTAAGCTCCTGATCTTTCTTTACCAGCTTTGGACCACATGCAATCATCTGTTTGTTGTACAGAAGGGAAGTGCAAAGCTTTTATCATCTTAGCCACATTTTTCTTCAAAAAAAGAGAAAAAATAATACTATTAGTATAATCTGTGTCCTACTATTTCAACTGGACTCCACTGAACCAAAACTCTTGCTCTGGCTGCTTTTATCACAGTCTTCTTTTTTTTTCCCTCATTTACTGTGTACTTGAGGTACTCTCATGTCTATCACATACTGGGCTAAATAACGTGCTCTGTGCAGAAAATAATAAGATTTCCATGCAGCAAGTGTTGATGCCATTTACAGTGCATAATAAAGAATAAAATGGGCAGAAGTTTTGTATTGAAGAGGAATCTAGTTTTACCATGGTAAATAATTTTTTCATGTTTCATTGATTACTCAGGAAGAAAAGAGATGGAAAAAAGTCTGAATCAACTGTGTCACTTACAATATTGAACACAACTGAAAAAACTCTTCCCATTCCCATTTATATATAGTAAAGCAAAACAATAAGAGGCTCAGCTCTTGGCTGAACTCAGTAAAATCACCACATCCATGAGAGTTGTTATAATTGAATTTCATCATCACATTGGATTCACTCTGGATGTATAAATGATCTGCCTCATGAATATAGAGTAACTCCTATCTTCATCACACATATCACCTCTCTTAATTCAAAGACTGTCACTGCACAAGAACTCACTGTGACTTCTGCATTTTATCTGCTTTACAATACAGGCTGAAAGCCTTTCCTGTAGTAATTTCTAGCTGAATGCTAGATGAGTAATTCTCAAACTAAGAATATTGACAGTATTGATATGTAGCCAAGGGGGGTCCTTACCTGATGAAGGAAGATAGCATATTACAGTAACTGTCACCTTTCTTGTAGACGAAGATGTTTCAGCAGATAAACAGTATTTAGAGTTCTAGATATGTTTTTGACAGCTTCCCTCATCAGAGATTATTAAACAAACCAGGAAGTTATGGGAGAAAGGGAACAGCATTTTGGTAGATTCATAGTTCATGAAAGGATGGTAAAAGAAGAGTAAAAGGTCAAGATTGCCAATAAAGAGAGGTTGCTAGAAGAATATCAGAGAGATCTCTGCTTTTCTATGTATACATAACTGATCTAAAAGGATGTAAGTAGTGAGAGGACAAAATTTCCTGTTAGTATTGAAAAAATATTGATAAATCTATCTTTGAAGGGGTGAAGACCATGCTGAGTGAGCAATGAAATGACAGAGACTCTGTGTAGTCCACGAGGAAATACTGTAAATGGGAAAAAGCAGACCTCATTAAACATAAACAATAATGATACTAAAATACCTATTCTACCAAGGAAGAAAAACTCCCAGTCAGGGCTGATAGTTCTGTGAGAATGTCAAATGAACCCTCAGTTATTGCTAAAAAAACCCCCAGCAAACAGAGTAATATGAATGATTAGAAAGGGACCAGAGAACAAACTCAAAACATCATTGGACCATTGTAAGTTCCTATGGTTCTACTGAATATTCTTTATTCTCTATCTGAAGTATGCTATGGCAAAGTAGGAAATCCATGCAAAAAGACAACAACAAAATTACTTCTAAACTTATAAGGAGACTATTTTGATTAAGAACTCCTCAACTTGGTAGAAGACCCCACAGCTCAAGCTAGAAACGCTTTAAAGCAAGAGATGACACTGAGGAGGTGACAGGAATGCTTCTGCACTGTTTCTCAAAATACAAGAAGTGAGGGGTACCACAGCAGGTTTACAGGGAAGGGCAGGAAATATTGTTAATATATAACCTACACAGCTCTTGACTTTTTTTTTCCCTTTGGAATGTTTTGGTAGATCAATGTATAAAAAGATCCAAATAAAACTGAGGACATTTCATGGACCATATGTCTAATCTGTCTGTACTTCAATGCTGCAGTCTGGATACAGCTTCCACAGCAGAAAGTACTGCTCTGTACTGATCTTAAATCTTATACTTTCTACAGGCATTCACTTTGCTGTTGCCAAGGACAGGATACAGTCTATGACTGACTTGTTTGAGGCAGTGGCTTTTCTACTTCTGTATACTATCATCAAAGGCAATATAAAATTCAAATTTAAATTTATAGCATAGTAGATTGCTGTTGCTTTGCTGGTCTGTAAGATTAACTCTGATTAAGGCACAGAGTATTAGGTGTGAAAGGACACAGACTGATACAGCTGCTCATTAGTGTCAGCAAGAACAGAGTATGAAATAGCTTTTCACACTGCAAATCAGAGAGCTCCAGAAAAGCTTTCTTATTTTTACTGCACATACTTCATAACACAATGGAAAAGCTTAAGGAAATTACAACACAGAAACAGTCTACCCGCTAATATTTGTTCCTAAAACTTATGAAATAGTCTGCTATAACACAAGCAAGGTAAGAAGCATTTGCACTTTACAAGATTTTGATAGGAAAGAGAGACATTGATTGAGGATTTCAGAATTTTTTTTCTCTCACATTTCTGTCCTTACTCTGATATAAAACTACATTTTTTTTGTTGGACTCATAGCACCTGCTGAGAGGTCCTTTCTCTGGCAGCAGTAAACAGCTAATAGGTTAGCTCAGAAGTGATGGATTGGAGAAATAAGAGTAAAAGACATTCCCAGTATCACAGCTATTAATAAGAAAACATATATTGCTAGCAGTAAAAGACTTCTGTAAAACCAAATATTTTTTTAACTTTTAACTTAACTTTTGCCTCAAAGGACATCCAAGTAAGCATATTAAGATAAAAGGGAAACTGAACATGCTCTACTGATATTTGTTTTAATGAATCTGTGTGAGCAGCTCATGGTAAGCAGGAAGATTGCTCCAAATACCAGCAGAGTACAAATGTAAATCCAGACTTTTGGAAGACAGCATGTGAAAAGGGTGAATGGCACTCAGAGTGGTCTCCAGGGATGTTTTTAGACTAAACATATGTAGTTTCCTGCAAGACAAATAATTCTTTCAAAATTTTTTTGAAACTAGTAAAAAGTTCAAAACAAGTGCTGAAGTGGCTCTGACAAAGCTTTAGATGAGTGTGGAACATTCCCTTTCTTTACAGTTTAAGAGGGGATAATAATGGAGAAGAGAGAAATTGTGCAGATGTTTTGAAAAGCCTTTGTAACCTCTTAGGCTAAACGTAGCAGCCCATGTCCTCTTATGATATTGATATTGCAGAACAAAGCAAATGACAGTTTAGTACCACTTGTTTTCTTATGTGAGCAGCTGTGTCAGGGCAGTATTTCTCTTCTGTTCCCTGCCTTAAGTCCAATGCAGGCCTGTAACAGTAACCCACTCTTGCTGTGTGCACATCATGAAAATCTGTGACCTGAATTACTGAATGCATGTATTTCTGCTGAACAGTTGCCTTTATTTCTTTATAATTTCATTTTATGTTCCATTTCTCAACAAAACTGAGATGTGATATTTGAGGATGTATCTTAACCACTAATTTTTGCTTACTAGAAAGTCTCAGAGCTAGATCACTCAATCATCAATCACAGAAGTTAACACTCATTTGAGACTGCAGTGCCATTCTCTGACCTGTACTGTTCTTATCTTTGCACAGAATTCTCTTCAATGTCATATACTCTGGAAAAGTTCTTGCAGGAACCACCAAGATAGCTACACAGACAGTTTGTATAGGAAATACAATATAAAACTGCATTGCAATTTCACTTGGAGATTTGTGCTCACTAAATAGAAAACTGCTCAGGGTTGGCTGATGATAATGGTAACTTTTACTGACTTACTGCTTGTTAGAGCAAGCATGATAATGGGCAATGGAACAAGTCAGCTAGGGAAGGTGTTAAGAAAACACAAAAAATAGACTTTAAAATATGCTGTCAACAGTAGTTTAAAAAATAGTGGAAATATTTTCCCACAATACGAGGAATGAATTTGAACTGGTCCTTTGAAAGTCAGTCTGCTCTGTGTTTAGGACTCAATCAGTCTGTTAAATCACATTTGAGATACAACTCCTCATATGTTACTCAGTTGTCACTAATAATTTGGCCAGCATGAAACATTTTGATCATATTGCAGAAGGGAGATTGAAAACTAATTGAAGTGGACAAACATATTCCTTCCACTGGGGAAATAAGGGAGGAAAGAAATACTAGTTTTTATGCTGTCATTCTCTAAGCCTCAGATTTTAATAAAACAGATGCTTTATAAACAATCAGATTTGAAATGTAGCTCAAAGATTAGACTTTTGCCATCTTCTGAAAAAGATTGAGGTTAATAGCAATGTTAAATTAGCCACATGCTGAATCCTTAACATAATCCATAAATATATTATATTATAGAAACTATTAAGCTAGAAATAAAATACATTACAGAAGTACAAACTGATACTTATCATGTAGAGAAACTAATTTCTGAGAAGCAGTTTCTAATATCCTATGACTATCACTGTTCATGCCTAATACCAACAGGGATTCAGATTTATATATGTACCGGGTAATAGCCTGTAATTTTCTATTAGGTGCCTGGGGAAGTCTCTGTCATTCCAGAAGTACAGTGGACTTCTGCTGAATGAACGGTGAAGGCTTAGTCCCAATGTGCTGCACACATGCTTTACAGTGCGCCTTGCTAGAAGGCAGATGCCACTGATTGCCAAGCGAGCTGGGACTGACCTTGGTGACAGAAGCAACTAAAAGCTGGTACAGAAGGGCTGCCACAAGATAAAAGGTCTTCCTGGTTTTAGACAACATTGAGAGAAAGTTTGGGCTGAAGCACATTGCTGCATGATTTAAACAGGAGTTGGAGGCTGGGGTAGAATAAAATTTGCCTACTGTGTGAAGTCTTGAACCCCACTGAAATCTCTGCCTTTTGTTATTAATGTAGGCATGTACTACACTCAAAAGCTTGCTTATGGGCAAAGCAGAAATACACATTATGTGTACTCATAAAGCCAAGAATTCACTGTTAGTATAGTGGAAATCTTCAGAATGTAGTAATTACTACTCCAGATCTGAATGTTACTAAAGAAGAAAGAACTATAATACATTTAGACTTTTTATACACAGTTCTTAGCTTCCACGCCCTTTGCTGATGTTTATATTCAGTCTTTCCCTGCTTGTCTTAGTCCTAATGGTGGTGGTTTCAGTCTGGCGATAGTGGTGGGTGTCATGATAAGTTGCCAGCACCTGGAGTCCTTCTCTGGGAGGAAACTTTTTTGATAGTTTCTTTTTCGTCACTCTAGGGATACTCCTAGAGCAATTTCTATGTGTTTGTTATCACACTTTTAAGCCTTTTTTTCTTTCTTATTTGATCTACAGTTTTATATTACTCCTGAATTGTCTATATAGGATGCATTTTGCATACGTTAGATATCATTTCTATGTTCTCTTTGTGACATTTAAACCAATTTTTTCCAGTTCTGCAGGTTTTTTAACTATGAGTGAGCTGTTTGTAGCTCTGGGATTTCCAATACCAAGCACATGCCCCACCTTTTTTCACCCTCTGACTGCCCTCCTCTGTGCCGCATCTTGTTGCTTCACTACTCAACAACCTTGCTGTTGTACCAGGCATGTGTTCTCTACATGCATCATTATGTCAGAGTCATAAATATCTCATTCTACATAGAAAAAATGCTAGTTGCTGCTACTTGTGTGAAATAATGGTTGTATGGATGATAAAAATAAAATCAATTGTCCATAAACATCAGGTCAGTTACAGAAATTGTTGTCATAGCTAAAACAAGCAAGACAAAGCTGCAACAGTTGAAGAAAAGTTTGGACTGAACATGCCTGTCAAGCCTCAGTCCTGAGGTCTTGTAAATTCATTACAGAGCCTGTGGCCTGTTACTAGTAATGGCATTATTTTATTAGAGGGCTTCATGGTTGCGCAGGGCTGGGGTACAACCCACTTCATAGAAGTTACGTTCCGAGCAAATTGAGATTTTTATTTGTGTGCAACTTTATTGGGCACTGGCATTCATTATGTTTTTTATTTCATGGTATAACTAGCTATAGAAACTACTGCATAGAAAGAGGTTTTGCATACAAATTAAATGGCTGGGAACTGTAATATCTTTGCAGGATGCAACAGGTAGCAGACTTTGTGCAGTTTTAGTGCAGAGGGCAGAAGAAATGCAAAGGTCTCTTTCAATACTATCACTTGAATATGATCAGTGAGAGAGCTTAAACTCTGCAGTGGTGAGCCTTGGTGACGAACCACTTCTCCCAAACCTGCAGCACAACCGAAGCCCTGGTTAGCACTGCACTAGCACATCAGGTCCTAAAGCAGCAGGAGTCCATCTCAGCACAAAATCAGCCAAATTCATTTACTCTGTCAGGGTTCAGACTACTTCTTGCTCAAGTTAAGAGAAAGCCTTTAATTATCTCCAGCTGCATCTGAATATTTGGCAGTAACATTTAGTAAACCATTTTGCACTAGCACAGTGAAAAATAATGGTAAGTTATTTGTTCTCCACAGTCATAAAGTTAAATCACATAATAAGCAGATCTTAAAGGATTTCCAGTAGCAACTAATGTGTGGAACAAGCCTGAAAATATTTTTAAACCTTGGAAATAAAAATCTGAATGCACGAAGCCTTTTAAGTCTGTAAGAGCTTAAGATGCTAGCACAGAACTAGGAAAACAGTATTTTTATATTAATAGTTATAAAGAATTAATAAAGGACCATACTGCCACATGCTTTAAATCTTTGTTGCTCAGTTAAAACTAAGGAAGTAACACAGCTCAGGAGATGCTCTAAAAGTATAAGTCCCAAAGAAACATCATGCACAAATATTCTATATTACTCCCTGATTCTTTCTGTTCCAAAGAAGTCTGAAAATCTATTTCTATCATAGTGATTTTTTGAAGGCTTATTTTGATTTCATACAAGAAACTTACTTTTGACTACTTTTTGTCTAATGGCTCAGAATTCCTATGCAACTGTAAATCATAATTAAAATGTATTACTGTAAACAAAAGCAGTCCAACTGGGTGTTTCTGTTCTCTTCTTATTCCTTCAGGCATGCAGCAAATTCCAATTTATCTTTAGTTCTCTTTCACTGCTTCTTTGACATTCAGATGATCATATTATTATGTGAGTTCTTTCCCAGCATGTACGCTATTCCCTGACAGATTAAAGTTTGGTGAGGTAAGTAGAAACACAAACCTCACTCCTGCTGAGTAGCACTGACATAAATGATGTATGTCGCTTATAGGATTAATATTACCAAAGTACAAATACATCCAAGCAGAATTATTCCTATACAAAAGAATGGGCCCTTTTCATGTTGGCTTCTGCCAGAAAAAATACGTGAGTGAAGCTCTAGAGGTTAAAATTTTGTGTCTTGAGGTGGGAGCAGAAAAAATTGGAGTTTCTGTTCTGCCAGGGTATATGGTTGCTAGAAATATTTGAATTGTAACAATTCCTGAGAAAAAGTAACAGCCTTCCTGGCCGCTGTAGCTCTGTCAGAGAAGCATTTTGAATCTTATCAAGAAAAGGCTGAAGGTACTTTCAAAGTACAATCTGAGTAATTTTTTTTCCCTTCTCTGCAATGGCAGACAGGACCAGGAGTCTAGTATGGTGGAGACAAGTGAGCGCTGGGAGACTGAAGACACAGAAAACGTCAGCACAGCAGACAGGCAAACTCTGCCTACTTCTGGCAGAAAAGCAAATTACATGGACCAGAAGCGAGATGATTTTTTTGTTTTGTGGAAGAATACTGTTATTCATTTCTGAAAGAGGATAAAAAGTAGCAATCCTGTCAGCAATTATATGAAACCAAAAGGTTGTTAAGATAATATTCCATCTCACTATTTCTCATAAAGTAGGAAAAATAACGCCTTTCTACTACTTACAGACTAGAGAAAATGTAATGTGATCTTTTTGCTTGTTGTCTCTGGAATTGGACCATTTGCTCTGAGATCTGAAGGACTATTGAGATACCTCTGTACACCAGCTCCATCATCTATTTAGTAAAGATGTGAATCTGAGATGACATTATAAGGTACACTTTTATTCAGACCTCTAAGTTTGAAATGTCTCTTAAGCTCTGGTCTCTAAAATTTTACTCTATCTACAGAAGCTATTTCTCATCCCTAATCACTTACATTTAAAAAAAAAAAATGTCTACCTGAAATGCAAGGGGAGGGGGAAAGGAGTTTTAAGGCATATTAAGACTTACTTTCCCGAAATTTTCAAACTGGTTGTAAAACAGCCTAATCAAAGTCTGTCCTGTCAGGAAAAGGAATCCTTTTGACTTCACTGTTTTTCGGTTAGGCTTTAGGACTCAAAATTATTTTAAAATCATGAATATGGATTTCTCTTCTTGAAGTCTCTTGAAACTGTGGCTCTCAACAATTTAAAAGTGTACAGCACATTATTTTTCAAATCATCCAAAAAGAAGCTTCAAAGTGCTATGCTGCAAATTGAATTAATTTGGCCATTTGTAAAGTTGCACTTTTTTGTGCAAGGAATAGAACATGGGATTGGGATTGCTTTAAATGCCATAAACGATTTGATGGTAAGTCCTCTCTAAGCTTTTATTAACTTGTTTCCAAACAGGGAAGGCTGTAGAAGTTAAATCCCGGATTACTCCCACCACTGAAAAAATCTTCAATACCATCTACAGCCCTTTGCTTCTACAAAGAAATTCTCTTGCTGGAAAAGAGCAGGAAGCTACATTGTTAGGCAAACACTTTTAAATCTTACCCTTTGAGACTCAACTGGATTCTGACTGAAATGGGGAAGGATTTTATTTTCTCCTGTATATGTATGGTCCGCACTACTTGTCTTTTTCTTCATGTCTTTCTCAAGTGACAGAGATTGTGAGACCAGTTGGCCAGGGCTTTGATGTAAAGCTGCCTTTCCTATAGTGGTTTCTAAAGAAAGTTTAAAGACTTTTAACTGTAAAAAGCCAAATTCTGTTGCATAGAATAGACAGAATATTTTTCAAATAGGTAAAACTCAAAGTAAGGGAGATAAAATGGAAATTGAAGTTTTTAAACTTTACATATTTCCATCCCAGCCCACAGTGCATGTTCTTGCTCCTACGGAGTTACACAACAGCTTCCATGTGACAGCAAAATGCTACCTAGAGAATTTCTTTCACCCTGTCATGCTTTCCAGTCCCTGAGATTAAGCTTACTTAAAACACCTCAAACAGCTCTAGGGAACACTCCTGGGCACTGAGAGTCAGTGACTTACATGGGCAAGCTGCTGTAGTGGTCACAGATTGTGCTCTGTGTTGACCAAGGACATCCCTGATAAACTCCAGGTGTGGTTCCAGAGCCATTCCCAAAAGATGCACTGGACTCAGCCATTTAGTTTCAGAGGGCCAGAGGCTGACAGTGCCAACAGAGACTGCTCCATGCGAGCTCAATGAAGTGCCAGAAAATGGTATCACAAATATTAACATAGGCTTAATATCTGCAGAGGTTCTTAAGGCCACTCCACAGGAGCTGGTGTACTCCAACTCCACCTTGTACCTCCCTGCCTTTCACACTTCATAGCCAGCCCCCTGTCATCCTGAGCAGCTTCCAGGGCAATTCCTATCTCCAGTCTGGATACTTCCAGCTTAGTCAGTTTTTTTAAAACCTGCCAAAGCAGTGGACAAAAATCAAATACGCAATTGCTGTTTCTTTATAAATATATATATAATCAAAGTGAGTAGTGTGCATCAACTGCAACACAGAGAATCTTTGCAGTGTATGGCTCACTTATCCAGGCCAACAATGGGTGCTGGCTTTGCATAAATAAAGAAATTTTCCCTCAGGCTTGGTAGACATGTATAAGGAAACAGAGAAGGAAAAAATACTGTCAGACATGATTTGCATTCTGGGATCATCTCACCAGAACAGTTTTCCAGCCATGAGAAGGTCTAAGGCACCGATGGTGCTTTGGTCTGTCTTTACCTCTACCTACAGCAATTTGAGAATAGAAACATCTGGCTTAAATAAATCTTTAGATATTATGAAGTATTTGTGTGAACCGTATATACCTGTCAATAGAGGGTCAGACAAGACAATTGTCTCTGTTGAAGGCTCAGAGAGCAGGATTTTCTCTCTATTGTCCCCTACCCTCCCAGGGGAGGATTAAAAAAAAAAAGGAATAGAGAAAAAGATGCCTCACACAAGGTTGGAAGTTAAGACTGTAACAAGTTTAATGAAAAACAACAGGGGAAAGGAAAAGGGAATTAATAAGGGACAAAGGATATTTAACTACATACAAAACCCGATCCCAGCAGTCCTGAGTGGAAGTGGAAGTGTCCGAGCAGGGCCTTGTGGCCGCTGCGACTGCTGTGCCTCGTCATCAGGGACCGCAGAGGTGCCGGGAGCGGGTGGTGGTGGATGCTGCCGAGCACGTGGAGCTAGGCCCAGCCGTCCCGAGATGTGACAGGAAGCAGCTCAGGAAGTCAGGAAAAGCCCGTGAAAACCTCGGGCCTCCTCGGTTTTTTACAGACTGTGGCCGGAAAGGGGAGGGAACAGTACTGATCTCTGACCCCCCAGGGTCCTACAGACACCACCTGTCCTTCCCTTTCAGGCTGGTAACCCTTAAACCATAACAACAATATGGTGTTCCTGTCCCTTACTTCAGTAAGACTAGGAAAACGCAACATTTTCAGAAACGTTTTCTTCAAGATATGTTTGAAGCACAGATGGAATCCCCTTGTAATGTAACTCTTTGAAGACTTCTCTGAGCCAACCTTCAGTTATATTTCATATGATTATCATAAAACAAGCATCTACTTCCAATGAATATTCAGTTAGGTGAGGGCACACAACAAAAGAAAAGGCCAACATACCTCAGTTCTTAAATCAGCTATCCATTATGAGAGCTAAATAACACTTTTTCAGGACTTTATATTTCAGAATAAAGAAAGAAGGAGGATAGAATCTTCACATGACTCTTGAGCATATGTATAGCATTTTACATTAATTTTTCTTTTTCTTCTTCCTCTTTCCTGAATCTGCTCTGACATTTAATGAATATTGCTGTGGTTTAATCCCAGAAGGCAACCGAGCACCACCCAACCGCTTGCTCACTCCCTCCTTGGTGAGATGGGGGAGAGAACTGGAGGACTATGAGAAAGTTTGCGGGTTGAGATAAAGACAGCAGGTAAAGCAAAAGCTGCACAGGCAAGCAAAGCAAAATAAGAAATTCATTCACTTCCCATCAGCAGGCAGGTGTTCAGCCACCTCCAGGAAAGCAGAGCTCCATCACTTGTAATGGTTACTTGGGAAGACAAATGCCACCACTCCAAATGTCCTGCCCTTCCTTCTTCTTCCTCCAGCTTTATATGCTGAGCATGATGTCATATGGTATGGGATATCCCTTTGGTCAGCTGGGGCCAGCTGTCCAAGCTGTGTCCCCTCCTAACTTCTTGTGCACCCCCAGCCTACTCGCTGGTGTGGTGGTATGAGAAGCAAAAAAGGCCTTGACTATGTGTGAGCACTGCTCAGCAATAACAAAAAGATCCCTGTATTATAAACACCGTTCTCAACACAAATCCAAAACATAGCCCCATACTATCTAATATAAAAAAATTAACTATCCCAGCCAAAACCAGCACAAACATAATGGTGGGATGTCCTTCAACACTGTGTGGCACTGAATCTTTGTTAATTTTAAATGGAAGAAGACGACAAGATAACAAATAGTTTGTGTTGCAACATAGAAGAGAAGACATCTGTACCTTCTGAATATGAGAATAATGTCAGACTCTCTGGAACAAGATGCAGAGGAAAAGTAATGAAGTAGGAGGTAGAATAAAAGGAGAAATGGAGTAAACACAATCTAGAATGAATCTTATTTTATACAGGGGACATGACCATACCAGTTACTTTATAAAGCTAGTTCTAGTTTTAATATGTGTTTAAGTTTAATGCCCATGAAATTAGAATACATAACTAGGAAGACAAAGACCTAAAGACTTTTCTGGTAGACTGATGAATCATAACTAAAACATAGTACCTGAAACCTAGGACTGCAGACAATTTGTAAGTCACAGCAGCTACAGTACTTTAAGAAGAAAAAAATTGAAATATTATCTAGCTTGATGCTTAAGGTGCCTCTAGTCTTAAAATTACTGTAATTATGCCTATATGACAGGGACTGAATGCAGAAGAGTTGGCACTGTATGCCATCTCCTGAGGATGCTTATCAAATACCAACGCTGATGCAAGAACTAAAAATTCTGGCTACACCTAGTAATATCCCCTAGAGGCAAACAACAGTGACTTAAACTAACACTTACCTGAAAAGAAAAGTGAAATAACTTTCTTAAGGTGTGAATAGCATATTCAGAAAATGATGTAAAATAGATGTACTTAAGGATACTTTTATTCCATTTTGTTCTCTTTAATTTTCTTTTGTTTGCTACTGGTTTCTTAAAATGCATCTCTATGTGTGCATTGTTCCATAATGAGAATTTTTCTGCCTATATTTCCACACTTTCTCACTATTTTCTCAGTTTTAACAAGATATACTGTCATTCCCCTGAAAATTGAAAAATGAACTGATTTTGAGTGCATTGCAGAGATACCTCACAAATGGCTTTTTAGCACTCTGTGCATAAGAACCTTGATTTCTAACAGCCTTGTAGCTTTACTGGTACCTATTTTAACTCCCTGAAAAATTCTACTGAATCCAAATAATGCAGAAAACTAAAAAATATACAAGGTTGCGAAGGATCAAACATAATGTCTGACATTTCATTGAGCTCTGTAATCAAGAAAGATACAGTTGCTATTCCACCATATAGATAGAAACACAAATCAGAGTTCTTCCTGCAGAGTATTGACTAAAAATATAATTACCCAGTGAAACACAATTTACCAACAGCATGTCATCAGATTGACTCTTACCACTTGATTTCTGATTCCTAAGGCTAAAATATTAGACTAGAAAGTATTTAAATTTGTGAACAACTGTATCTTCTGAATCATTCTGAATTACTGTGACCAGAACTAGGAACTTTTCCAAAGTCCTGTACACATTTTTACTTTAAATTACATACACCTACAACACACTTGAAGTGAACAATATGAGGAAAGAATATATGACTTTGTAGATAAACATTCATTGATCATGTAAAATAAAAGCAGCGAACTCTACTTTACACATGGTATTTTACAGTATTGAAATGTTGATATTAAGTGGTCCTAAAAAGAAAAATGTAAAAGGATACAAAATTCTATTGCTGCCATTTTTCCCACATGGATATAAGTAGGAAACATTCACCAAATCTTTTAAAGAGCAAAAAGGACAGCAGTGAAACTGTAAGAACCATTATAGGAGATAAATTGGTGGAGCCACACCCTAACAACCCTGAGGCAAAGGCATCAGGTGGAGGCTCCACAAGAAGCAGAGGATCCCATACCCTCTTGCCACCAGGAAGAGGGAGGGAGCTTAAGAGTTGGAGGGGGAACGGAAACAGGTCTCTGCTCAAAGCAGCAGGCAAATCCCCTTGGCCTTCCCTCACCTTCCTACCCTTCTGCTCAAGGGTAGGAAGGCTTTGCAGAGTGGCCTGAATGAGCTGGATGGATGGACCGAGGTCAAATGTATAAGGTTCAACAAGGCCAAGTGCTGAGTCCTATACTTTGATCACAATAACCTTATGCAATGCTACAGGCTTGGGGAAGAGTGGCTGGAAGGCTGCCAGGCAGAAAAGGACCTGGGGTTACTGGTTGACAGCCAACTGAACATGAGTCAGCAGTGTGCCTAGAAAGCCAGCGGCATCGTGGCCTGTATCAGAAATAGCGTGGCCAGCAGGAGTATGTAAGTGGTAGTGCCCCTGTATTTGACACTGGTGAGGCTACAGCTCAAATACTGTGTTCAGTTTTGGGGCCCTAACTGCAAGAAAGGCATTGAGGCACTGGAGCATGTCCAGAGAAGGGCAACGAAGCTGGTGAAGGGTCTGGAGAACGGGTTTTATGACTGTGTAGATGTGGCACTTAAGGACATGGTCTACTGGGCATGGTGGAGTTGGGTTGATGGTTGGACTTGATGATCTTAGAGGTCTTTTCCAACCTTAATGATTCTATGATCCAACTGTGCAATTTCAAACTTTAGTTTTGGGGCAAATTTATTTTGAAACTGAAGTGAGTGCTATATAATGTACATTGTTCTGATTTCTTTCCCAGCTTTATGTTTAAAGAAGATAATAATTATTATATAACAAATTGTGATATCTCAAAACTGTCAATGAAGAAAGAGCAGTGCTACTTTTATTACTGATTTTTTTTTTCTTTAAAATGGTTACTCTTTTTCAGCTATGAATGTGTTCACTTTTCCTGGTAATTTTAAATGCCAAAATAGCCTGCACAAAATCAGTGGCTTAGTCACATTCCAAGCTTTCTCTGCTCACTGAACACTGTTATTAAAGGTATCATGTACAGACCTTTGACAGTACAACTCATGTCATTCTGTTTAAATTACTATAATCCAGACTGAGGCATATAATTTATACTGGTCTTCAACACAGAAAATAAATTAAGACTTCAGGTTTTACTACCTTTTAATTGTTAAAAAATAATTTAGTCAACAAGAATATCTGCATTATACTGAAATTGTACCACTTCAGTCTAACTCTGTCTAATAGTACACTTCAGTTATACTAATTCAAATTAAAAGGATAGAGATCGTTCTGATGGTTAGGACAGAATTTCTCCTTGCTTCTTTTTCTGGCTATGTTCTCATCCTCTGATCCTGCTTACAATGCTTAATTTTTCTAGTCTTGAATTTCCTTCGCTGAGAACATGGTGTCATCTTTGCTGAGATTTAAGGCAGAACTAATGCAACCATACTAGACAGTAAAAGTGAGAGCGAAGGCAAATTAGATAGCTACAAGGTTGACTATGCTTCATACTATAAAGAAGGTGTATCCTACCAAGATGTCCAAACGCAAGGGTAAATCTCACCTGTATTGGAATTCTTGGCTCACACCCAGCACAAATGTTGTTCTATGAGCTCTCTGCTGTATGTAAAACCACAATCAAAGACAATTTCTATCTCTCGAGCAGTTAGACTACCTACAGTCTTGGCCAGCTGAGGCCCTGGCTTCCCCAAGGTGGTAAAGGACCTCTGGTTCAATGTTCACAATGTACACCTAAGCCCTTTGGCAAGTGAAGCCAGCAGGTGTCACAGGGGGCTTTCTAAAGCGCAGGTGTAGAAGTTTTTTAAAACCACAGAGAATTAGAAACCTCTGAGAAAGTAACAGACAAAGTCGCAAGCTAGCAACAGAGAATCCTGCTGTTTTATATCACTGTCACTGTAATCCCTGCGTTTAATCGACAGTTAGAATCCAGGAAGTCCTTTCCATCTTCTAGATCTGATCTCCTGGCATGCAACCACAGAAGAGCTTCCTTCTCACAGATGGGACATCCCCATGGTGTTAAGTTTTTTTGTTTTGTTTTGTTTTTTAACCAGTTAACATTTTCTCCAGCCATGGCCTTGAACAAGGTAATACAACCTTCACTGACAATTACAGATTATTTTATTTTACTGGGGAAAAGTAAATTAGAAATTAAATGCTTTAAAAGGCTGTTCATTTATGGATACAAGCCACAAAATAAGAAGGCTGTTCTAATGAAAAAAAAAAATCATAGTGAAGACTGCAACAAACAAGGAAATTGAAATAGAGCATGCTGTTCACAAAATAAAATGGTGCTCAGAGTTGCATTCATATGATTCCCAGCTTGTTGCTGATGAATAACAGAACAATGTCACCATTGATAATGGATTAAGTAGCAAAGAAATGGGACTGAGTTGAGTTTTGTTGGAAAAAACTGTAAAAATTATATTCCTTTTTTAATTTTATTGACCAGTGTAAAGGTAATCTTCATTTTATCACTAAGATATAGCTCTAATAATAATAAATCAATCCAAATTAGTTTATAACAAACTGTGCAGTTTGTTCCATTTTAAAACACAAAGTTAGTTTGATCTTAGTTAATTTGAATGTCAGTGCAGGAAAGGAGAAATATTAATCTATTTACTTTTTTTCACTGGAGTTTGGATGTGAGAAAGACAACACATGTTGTCTACATATGACTTTATGGTTGTGTAAATCAAATACAATGATTCAGGTGCCTGTCAATATGCTATACAAAAACATATATTAAATGCTTTTAGAGAAGGAAATGGTTATGGAACCATGTCTGGATATTGATTTTCTTTCTAATTGCCTACTAATTAACTATACAGAATGATTTTTTTTTCTGATTTAGTCCCTGTTGAGATTACCCTAGCTGTGTTTCTCATTATCATTTCATTTTAAGAGCTGGAATTTTGCATTTTTTCTGTCTAGACACTCTAAAAAATACACAAGGAGAAAGATTACCTTTGGTACAAAGAATTTGCAAGTTCAATCAAAATGATGAAAAAGCAGACAATGTTGGAAAATAGTGAGACAACATTGCCTAGTTAACTGTTTAAAAGTCTTATGATGCCAGTAGGTTGATACTTGAATGTCTCCAGAGAAGGAGACTCCACAACCTCTCTGGGCAGCCTGTTCCAGTGCTCTGTCACCCCTCACAGTGAAAAAGTTTTTACTCATGTTCAGATTGAACCTCCTATGCTCCAGCTTGCTCCCATTTCCCTTTGTCCTGTCATTGGCAATCACTGAGAAGAGCCTGGCTCCTTCAACCTGACACTCGCCCTTTAGAAATTTATAAACATTAATGAGGTCACCTCAGTCCCTCAGTCTCCTCTTTTCCAAGCTAAAGAGACCCAGCTCCCTCAGTTACTCCTCACAAGGGAGATGCTCCACTCCCTTGGTCATCTTTGTGGCTCTGCGCTGGACTCTTTCAAGCAATTCCCTGTCCTTCTTGAACTGAAGGACCCAGAACTGGACACAATATTCCAAATGGGGTCTCACCAGGGCAGAGTAGAGGGGAATCCAAACTTTGTTGGATTATTCTTTATGTTGAGACATCCCAGGCATTATTTTTCCAAGAGTAAGCCAGTGAGCAACCACTGTGGTCTGTCACAGACATAGATAATCTATGCTTTCGTTAGTTTTTGTAAAATTAGCCGGTTAATTCTGAGCACAGTAATCTGAAATCTGTGGGATTTTGAAGAATACTTTGATCCCATAAGAATTTTCTTAATCTCTTTCATTTAAAATCTTACTGCTGTTTCAAATATTGTCTGTAAGGTTCATTAATATTTTTCTTCATACAGCTTCAAAAGATGAAATATCTCTCCTGATCATCCCTGTGCTATTATGTGGAATGCAAGCTACTTTCAGTTCAGTCATATATAAATGCAGATTTCTGAACTGTACAAAAGGAAAAACTGTATCATGGCTTTACCAGAAAATGTCTGTTCTGTGTAGATATAAACCCAGTGGAAAAAAACTTCCGTCAAATGTTGGTTTTTAAGGTGAGCAAGCTCTTCAGAAACCAAGCTTTATTTTTTTGCTGCTCTTCCCTGTACATAAAATTCTTTATCATTTCATAGCATCTTACGAGACAAAACCAAGATTAGACTTTTTCCCCCACACTAAGATAGTCCTGGGGCTGAAGTGCTAATGCAAAAGCTGATGATGTCTTTGAGTGCTTTCCCAAGACACATATTCTGTCTTTCTGAAGATTTAAAGATTTTTCTCATATTCAAGAACATTGTTCCAATCTGATTTTAGGCACAATGAAGTTTAAAGATTTTGATTGCTATTGAAATGATGTATAAGCCTTCACTGTACAGTCCAAAACATTTCCTCAAGGATATTTTCAATAACTGTGTTCAAGAGGAATAATTTATGGCTCTGGAGACAGCCTTCAATCTGACTACCTGAACAAGTAAATGTAAAGATAAAAAGTTAGCATTGCCAGGCCTTTGCTTTTTACTTTTAATTTCATTTACCCAGAAGATTATTTCACTTCTTAAGCTCCTTCAACCATCACAGAATCACAGAATCACAGAAC
>NW_010205315.1:21820-46044 GCF_000695765.1 Mesitornis unicolor | reverse complement strand
ATAATATAATATTATCTAATAACATAATAATATGACATAATAATTGTAAATAATAATATATGTATTTTCAGTGGTCTGTCTTCTATGCTTCTCTGGTTACACTTCTTCAGTATATTTTATTTGGAACGCTAGCACAACCAAGTCAGCCATGCAAGGTCAACAGCAGTGAGCAAAAAATTTACTTTCCATCCTCAACATGCCAGTTTATGTGCTTTCATATAGATTTTATATATATATACACATATATATACATGTATACATATATATACACACATATATACACATACACATATATGTGTGTATATATATACACACACACACATAAATATACATATATAAAGATACAGAGTGGATATGGGAGCCTTACACACCTGCACACACAAAGACATCACATTTGCTTGTCTTGGTGGTAAACACTGAGTACAGACACTTTAAAAGTCCCAGGATCATCACTAAGAAAGGACACATTCTCCACACAGGATAAATTCTTACAGACAAAAGCACTAATTCAGGAGCTGTCACTGACTCCTAGCAATGGTACAGCGGCAAAGGTGGCCCTGACTCCTGGCAATGGTATAATTCTGCCTTGTGCCAGCAAAAGATGTTCTTCCCACATGGAGAGAGCTCTTCTTGTGCTGGCAGACAGCCCACAGTCGATCCTTGGTTTCTGCTGAAGTAAGGAGCACAGCGTGTAAGCTAGCACTGTATATTTAGATATGTTAGACAAAGAGGATTATTTACTATACTAATACTTTGATCTTTAACAACATGATAAAAAATATCCTAATGCAACTTTATGCTAAAACCAAAAAACTTCCATGCCTAAAGACTTTCAATAATGCACACCTTATTCACAATGCTAGAATTTTAAATGGTGCCTTGTATCAAAAGCAAACCTCTGTCTGTTCCTACTTGCTTTGAAAAACAGCACAAAAGACTGACGCATATAGAAAATACAAACCCCCTCTTTTATAGCATATAACCATGTTTTTGTAAAAGTGCCTCCCACAGAACTTAAACAGTTACAAATAGCTCAGAATGACACATTTTAAATTCTTTTAACCATAACGTGGTTAACATATTTTAGAGGAATAAAGCAACATATTCTCAGTACGCTGTATGGCTCTCTCTAATTCTAGGCGTCATACCAGCACTTCAGTAAGTTTTAAATTTCCCCATGTTATTCAGAGACAATACGTTGTTCCATTTACACAAAGCCTTCAAATATAGGGTCAAAATTTAAAGTCGCTTTCATGATTGCTGACATTTAATTTGTTTTCCTATTGTAAATTCTCTGTTAGGCTCTAATAGCTACAACTTCATGATCATTTTCACAAAAGGATTAACTCTGTGAGCCAAGCCTCTTTGAATTGATCCTCAAGATCAATTCTAGGCTTGTAGAAAGAAAGGCCAGAGAATTTCAACCAAAAGCTGATGCCACAAGCCCATAGTTTCTCTCAAGCTACAGAACAACTTTTAGCAAGACTGAAGAAAATCCCAGTGCTGTCCCTGACAAATTAACAAAACAGTTAAAGATAAATTTAAAGACTATCTCATAATAAGAATATTGTAATAATGAGGACTTCAGAACACATCATTATTGATACCTGCATACGATCCATCCATCCACACAAAGACACTGAAGAGAAGCATCACCTGAACCTGTACAGGCAGCCACGACTCTACTGAGGAGTTATTTGACCACTGTTGTAAGACTAAAATACATTGGCAAAGGGCCCCCTCACAGCTGTAAGCAGCAGTGAAAGAAAGAACATCCCAAAATTGATGAGAAGGCAACTGCATTTGCAAGAGGAGGAAGAGGTGGAAGAAGGAAACACCAAGACACAGCTCCACCAATGCACATCTCCATCCACGTTGGCTTTCAGACAGTCTGCTCCAGTTGTATCTGATGCGTGCACTCCCTCCTCGATGCCCAGAGCTACAGCAGAATAACATCTACAAAGAGATTTCTCAATCTATTTCTCTTGAGCAATGAGGAATTTACCAACCTTTCAGGGATCAGAAAAATAAGCTCACTGCTTTAGTTAAAGCGGATTGACTTTTACTAAAATAAACAAAACCATCAATCCTAATTGAAATCTGAAAGGAAGAAACCTTGACTGAAACAATCAATTACATTCAAATTCCATATCTGTATTTTCCAGAAGAAAGGTTAATTCCCCTTAGCTGGAAGTTGATTTGCAATAAAGGAGAAGTCTTCACAAAGTTTGACAGCACTCTTTGCTCATCTGTTCCATATTTATAAAACTTACAGACACAGTTCTTTATTTTTATATTATGTTATATTGTATTTACTAGGAGAGAAAAGATCTTTGAGATACATGTCAAGCTGATCTTCAACAGGGTTAAATAAATACAGAAAAAACAACGTTAAAGTTGCTGTATTAAAAAACTGAGTTAAAAGTTAGGATTTCTCATATGTATATAGTATTTACTTACAATTTATTTTTCTCTTGTGCTTAAGTGTGTTCATTTACAACCAAATGGTTTGCAAAAGATCAGTAATACCTCTGATAAAATTTTGATCACTAAGTTTAGAATTTAAGAAAAAGTTTTAAACAGCTTTTATTCATCATTCAGTATTTATTCATCATAAATCTGTTTCACACATGTGTTACTAAGCTGCTCTAAATCAAATAAACAAAAAGGAAAATACTCAATCTTATTCCAGTGCAGACTTTTGTTGCTGTTCCTTTGCAGAAGTCTCTTTCAACACAACTCATTTTCAGATTTTCTGTTCAGACAGGAATTTGGTATTTAAGGAATTTGCAATGCAGCACAGGGCATCCACTGCCGTCTCCACTGCTTGTTCAAACCAGCAAGACTGAAGTGATAAAATCTTTCAAGGACTCTTCTGGATAACATGGACTGCAAAGGGCCACCACTTAATAAAGGGCACCAGTGCGAACTCCTGACCTGTGACAGATCCAGAACAGAGATGACAGCAAGAGAAGCAGCCGAAGCCGTGTTTGTTCTATGAAGAAAGGTCACCCCAGTGCCACCCATCTGGTGTCCCTCACCGCAGCGGTAACTCAGCCCCAGCCTGGTTAATGAATAAAGCTTAACAGCTCCACTGGGAGCCTGCAATGAGCTCTGCTGTGAACCACCCTCTTGGCACGTTACAAAACCTTTTGGTATGTATCAGTTTTACAACTTGAAAATATAACTCATAACATTCCATGGGGACACTACAAATCATTGCTGAGACATTAAAAATCATATTAGAGATACATACAGCACATATATACATAAGCATACAGACACAGAACTGTTCTATTACAAAAGTTAAACAATATTAAGAGATTATGAGACTATTTCCTTCATAAATTATAAACCAGACAGCTTTGAGACACACAGATAGGCAATAAGAGAATAATTCATTTGAAAGAACTGGCAAAGCAGTCCTAAGGGTGATGAAACGAAGATGTAGCCAAGAGCTGTCGGTACAGAAAAGCAAAGCCCACAAACTCCAGGTTAGCAAACACATACATTTTCCCCCCTCTCCTATATTATATATAATATATAAGATCTCTCCTAAGAGAGAACACCTTACCGAGTGCCAGCTGAGGACTTGCAATCAAGACGCCCCACTCAGGACCAGCTCCTGGTTGTGAATGAACTACTCAATAACATGAATTAGTGCAGGCCACCATGGTACACAGGAGAACAATATATTTAAGAAACCAACTGTGGCAAAGTCTGGATTAGAAGCTCTGAAGAGGAAGGGACATGATAAACTTGCTTTCAAACACTTGCAGTGTATGCACCATATGTCTTGAGAAGTGCAAGCAAAAGAAATCAGGTACGAGGATGAAATAAAGCAAAAGCTTTGAACCGGTGAAGACGACCACTCTTTTAAGACTGTCTCAAAAAAATCAACCCTGTTACAAACACAGGCATTTTAGGCTTAAGGTACAGGAAAAAAAAAGTGACCATGAGATGTTACAAATATGAGTAAACTGATGATTTCCTGAACTAATTCACAAGTAAAAGATGTTTCAGTTGCAATAAATAAAAGCCTGAATGATTTAAAAGGGACAGCAATAAAATAATCAATTAGAAAAAATCTTGAAAAATCATTGCCAGATGAAGTTTCCAAGCATCTCAAATACATTTACTCAGCATTCAGAAGAATCTGAGATGGGTTTCAAATAGCAGAAGTTTCCAGGGCATCCTAAATTTCCATGCATCCTACAGATAAATACACACCTGGGACTGCCCATAACAGCACTACTGCACAAAGGCACAGCCTTAAGCCAGCCCAGACAAGAGCCCACAAAGGTTGAATACCCAGGTTTTAAGTTCCCACACCTAGTCTTCTATAGGCAGCCATAACACATCCCTTCTCCCTCAGACTTATTAGGAAGATGCCTTTAACATGGCACAGAACTCAACTCCAGCATCACGAGCCTCTGCGTTATTTATTTTCCTATTCTCCAGCTCTACTCTCATCAGCAGCTTAATTGCTCTCAGCAGCATTAAACAGCACTGCCAGATTCACCAGCGCTGTCCTGCCTCTCACCTCAGACTGAGGAATCAGGTTGTAAATAACCACCAGGAAAAATCATTTCAATCTGAAAGAGAGCTGAGGAAGCAAGGAAACCAAAGCACAGGAAAGCAGAGGCCACCTATTAACAATTTCTGTTCAGTATTGATTTTTGCCACCTTGCATTCCCAGCTTATTCGCTGCTGAAATATTTTTATCTCTTCTCCCCATACACAAGTGAGAAAACCAGACTGGAAAACACCATCCATCTCTCAGATCTTCCCATGCAGCTTTGACTGCAGCTGAAACACAGCCTGTTCCAACAGTTTGGGATATATCTGTGTTTCATCTGCTACTTCATTGCAAGGTCGCATTGGGGCACCAGGAGCACATTCTGTCACGCCAGCCTGCGAGGAAGAAACTGGAAATAGTCTGCGGACTTCAGTCAAACCTGGCTCCCTATGGGACATCTTCTGTTTCATCCTGGTAAGATGACAGGCGAGAACTAGAGAATTTTCTACATTTTTCTGTTATCCTCAAGACATTTTTTCTAACAAAAACATTTTAAAGCATCTTAAACTTACACAGATTCTCATTGCTATAAAGACACCTTAACCTTGAATATTAACTTCTGTGAAGCTCTGAACAGCCCAAAGAAGGGCTGTAGCTTTAAATACAGCTTTCCAAATCCTTTCTTAATGGCATTTTACTTCTTAGCACGTTAGCTACAGTCTCTATAACAAAGAAAATCTATCACTCCGGTGACCTTAAATGAAAAGCCAGACAATATATTTTCATGCAATGGAATAAAGAAAACCTCCAAGTAAAGGATACAATCTTTTGAAAGCAAGTTCTTATTAAAAGGCTAAAATGAATATCATCCATGGCTCTGCTGAAGACTTCCAACAGACCTTCTGTTACTACAAGTACAAAACAGCTTTCATATGAGCTCTTTATGTGTGTTGTGTATTGATACAAACATTGCAGATGGAGAGTAGCTCTTATTGAGATTCAGGTATGCCAGGGAAGTTGAAAGGGCTTTTTTTCCTTGATTATAAAACACAAATGAGCTTTAAGAATATACCAATTCATAAAACTAAGAAAAACGTCACTAGTAGCACAGATATGTGTTTTCCTGTAATTTACTATTTAAAATAATAACATTTTAAAAAGGAATTAAATTCTTCTTAATAAAATACATAAGATTAAATTTCTTATGTAAGTGCTTACCAAAGAGATTAATATACTTAAACAGGAGTCTATTACAACTGAGAATGTTTCCTTAGAGCCCGACAACAGCATCAAAAATCCTAAAACTGGAGTCGAACAAAAGGCCTCAGCTGAACGGTAACGTGACGTGAGATGAAGGCGGAAGCATTTAACCAATTACAAGTTACACACGGGATTCACTCCTATTATCTAGAATTACTTGGCATTTTCCAAACACAAAACCCCAAAACAAATAAAAACCAAACAAACAAACACAAAACCCAGAAACAGACAAAAATCCACAAACACCCACAAACACTCAACACAAACCCCAAAACCCAACCCAAACCCCAAACCCAGTTGTTTTTTGAATTGGAATCAGCTCTCCTACGTAACAAGTATATGAGAAACTGTTGAAAAGAAGAAATGAAAGGCCAAGTCTGACAATCAACCAAAGATACAAATTGTGATCTCTATTATAACTGAGACATTTAAATCTTAAGAAAATTAATTTCAACAAAATTTTGTGTCATTTCATGCCTACTTCCACATGGAACTACCTTGGCTAAGCATCCACAAGTAAATATTTCACCATATCGAGCACAGTGATCATGTTCAGTCAATTTAACTCAAGAAAAACCCTTAACCTTAAATGCTTATTTTGTCTTAGCAAGTCTCTTCAGGTCAGTTCTGCACTTTTGAAAAAGGCCACATAATGCTAGCTCGGGGGAGAGAATCCAGTGATAATCAGCACGATTAAAGAAAACAACACCAAGAACAACAAAACTTTTGCTAAACAAATTTCAGAGATAATTGAACATCCCTTGACACTGCTATATCATCTGAGCAGCTCTGCTGTTTACATTAACCGAGCTTAACGCACTTTACTGCACGACTGTTAAAAGGAAGAGCCACTTTAGTGACATCCAACATTCCCTTTTCATTCATAGTGTGAATGGAAGCCAGTATTAACACCATGAAACAAAGATGGATTGCTTAAAAGCACCTGACAGTAAAGCAGGTAAAAGAAATGTGTATGACTTTCTTCCCCTTCTGCTGCTCCACTGAAGTAATGTAGCTGTGACTATGCAATAGATGCTGTGCCAGTATAAACCAGCTCTACCAGCACAATTAATCTTTGCATGAATGCAAATCTATATCATACCAAGTTTTATAAATATGGACTGTATTGTAATGGTTATACTGGAAGTAAGTAATTTGGGGAGAAAAACTGCAGTGTCCGTGGGGAAGTCTTTTAGATGCATCCCACGCCATAAACAAAAAGGAAATGTGTTTAGCCTATCTATCTAAAATAATAGCATCTAACAACTACAACAAAAATCTATTTGCTTACCTCACACATTCCACAGGTTTATCCTGGTTTATTCAATTTGTGCACCCTGACCTGTAATATAATTCCAAGCGCATATGAAAGCAAACAGATACACAAACATGCCAGCAATAAACCAGCACACCATTCATCAATATAAGAAATAAACCTTTATTATATGTATTGACATGGAGCTGCTGTCATTGACAATGTTGTAGGAGAAGATTCTATCAAAAAGGAGCCATCAGAAATACAACTAAATGCATACTTCATATAAACCACCTCAGGTACAGGGACATTTTATTAGCTCATATACTTGAAATATACTACACAGGCCACTGAAAAACCCAAATACCTATTTCAGTTTGCTAGCAGTGCTGACGTAAAGAACAAGTATCCGTAGAGTTAATCTGAGAATAAACAGAAATTTAGCAAAAAAGGCATTTCTCCAAACAGAAAAAGTTTATCGCAAACGTAAGTCATAAAAAGCAACCGTACAGAGATTGCTACACTTTGTTCTGGATGAAAGCAAGTATTTCAACCACAAACGAAAATGGGAAGACTCATGGTGAGACTGACTGGCTATGAAGCCTGCCATGGTACGTCAAACCACGAAACCCCTTCTCTCCAAAGGAGATTAATGCCACACACCCATGGGTTGACTATGAAAAACAGAGCAGCAAATGCCCTTCCCAAGTAATGTCCTGCTGGCTACCATAAATCAATAATTGTAATCTTCCAAAGCAGGAGTTAGCACCTGGGCCATCCTATTTAAAAGCCACAGATGAAAGCATCCCCATCAGCATCCCAAACTGCTCACTTTAGGTTGGCTACAGGATGGCAAGGAGGTCCCTTTGGTACCAGCAGAGACCGTCAGCTTCATCCAATGTTGAGCATCGGGATCAAAGTCTCAATCTCAACTTCTGTGATACATTTATAAAGGATAAAACTGATTCTGTGAGCTCGTTTAAGAAGTCTTGAATATCTTCCTGATAAAACCAGTTTCCATACTTTTGTCCATAGCAGTTAGGAATTGCTTCTTTCTTGTTACAATTTGTATCAAAACGCTATAAGCAATCTTGACCTGAAACATGAGCAATTTATTTTAAACCTTCCCCAGGTATGGCTGAAGCCCTTTTTCAAATTAAGTTCCATTCTTTAGTCCTATAAAAGGAAATTCATTTTAACAGTATCAAAACAGCACGCAAACTCCAGTTAACAGTTATAGCCCTTTTAGTTCCAAATTTATTACTTAAAATACACCACACAAAATATCTTGAGCAGTAAAATGCAGTATGTCTCAGAGACAGAAATCAAAAAGAAATATCACATTTCCCAGTTCTTTAAAGGCTATGACATTTTGATCAATAAACTGCAGGGGCAATTTACTGTTTTACACTACTGAACCGTACACTCACTTTTCAGAATGAGTGAGATCTGTCGCTTGAATTGTTAAGGTTTATGTAACTCTCAACTTCAAATAAAAAACCCAACCAAACAAAGAAACAAACATGAAATATGTCATTAAATCACTGTTTACTAAAGCTAGACAGCTTGTTCTGGTGGATAATTATGACTGTTCCCAACAGCTATGTAACTCTTTGAAACACGATGTCTGTGTTAAATAACTAAATGATTTGCTTCACATGTACCAAAATGAAAAAAAAAAAAAGAAAAATCAGGCAGAAAGGCACCTGGGGGTGTTGGTGGCCAGCAGGATGACCATGAGCCAGCAACGTGCCCTGGTGGCCAAGAAGGCCAACGCCATCCTGGGGTGTATGAGAAGGAGTGGTTGTAGGGCAGAGAGGTTCTCCTGCCCCTCTGCTCTGCCCTCCTCAGACCACATCTGCAATATTGTGTCCAGTTCTGGGCCCTCAGTTCAAGAAGGACAGGAACTGCTTGAAAGAGTCCAGCAGAGCCACAGAGATGATGGAGGGAGTGGAGCATCTCCTGCTGAGGAGCGGCTGAGGGAGCTGGGGCTCTTGAGCTTGGAGCAGAGGAGACTGAGGGGTGCCCTCATTCATGGGGATCAATTTGGAAAGGGCGAGTGTCAGGAGGAAGGAGCCAGGCTCTGCTCTGGGATGTCCAATGCCAGGACAAGGGGCAATGGTCCCAAGCTGGAGCATAGGAGGCTCAAGCTGAAGATGAGGACAAACTTTGTCAGCGTGAGGGTGCCAGAGCATGGCCCAGGCTGCCCAGAGAGGTTATGGAGTGTCCTTGTCTGGAGACACCCAAAGCCCTGGCCGTGTTCCTGTGTGACTGCTCTGGTGATCCTGCTCTGGCAGGGGTTGGACTGGGGGAGCTTTCCAGGTCCCTTCCGACTCCTCATATTCTGTGATTCTGTGAGCACAAACATGGTCAATATTATTATTAGGATTTCTACTGTTAAATGGTTTACAAAAAATTAGATTCAGACAAACAACAGAGAGGATGGTTTCATTTCAACAGTGAATGTTTCATTTAAGTATGCAAACTTTAAAAATTTCAAGAGTGAAACGAGCAACTCTTTCTGCTCAGACTTAAGAAAATTATGTTACATTGAGTGAGCAAATCTTGATCGCAAAGCCCAGAGTTAAATCCCATTTTGCAAAATCTTTGCTCAGCATTGCCTTAACATTGTTTTTCAATTACCCCAATGAGCTTATTCAAAATGGAGCATTCTCAAGCCTCTGAAAACACTAATCCACCCCTAAGTCATGCTTAGGCTGAAGGAGAAGTGCATCAGCTCAATCCACAGTGACATCAAAAATTGCAGCTCAGCCCAACTGCTCTCCGTGTGCTCCTGCAACCCAGGAACACAGTGGCTGTGTTACCCCTGTCTGCACCGTGCAGTCTTCCCACCAAACTGACACCAGTTCAGACTTGACCATTGCTCTTCCTCATATTGCTGGCGTACCCTCACCCAGCTATATAACCCCCCAAACTGCCAAGTGTTTGGGATTACTTGAAACCAAGAAGCCAAGGCACTGGAAGAAGTCCTTACTACAGGGCTGTGGT
Source organism: Mesitornis unicolor (assembly GCF_000695765.1). Classification (NCBI taxonomy): domain Eukaryota; kingdom Metazoa; phylum Chordata; class Aves; order Mesitornithiformes; family Mesitornithidae; genus Mesitornis; species Mesitornis unicolor. The sequence continues at coordinate 36,001 of NW_010205315.1, read as the reverse complement.
TTCCCATTGCTGCTCAGAAGACCCAGCAGCAAGCAGACACCACCGCTACTCGGTTGCTCGCTCCTGCTCCCTTCCTTGTGTCCCTGGAGCCCAAGTTGGAGCCAATCCAGCAGAAAACTTATTTTGCTGCCTGCTTAAGTCCATGACCCAACCCTCCAGAGGACCAGGTGAAGATGAGAGCAGCACCACAGTGGTGTGGGGCAGGACCACCCCTTGTCACAACAGCCTGTCCTCGGCCTGGGGCAGCAGGGACGCAACTGCACTGTCTGTTGCAAGTCAAGCATGGGGAAGACAACGTTAAACTACACACTAACAACTCAACTGCACATTTCCTTGTGAAGCAATTACTCAAATTCACTGCAGAGAACAGGAACACCCCAGAAAAGATACAGAAGTCTACAGTTATAAACAGTCAGAGGGTTTTTGTTTTTATTACTATATTAGGTGTTTGTGTCACTGCTTTAATTCTAGTTCATGCAATCAAAACAAGCACTTAGTCAAATCTTCCCCTGAAGACTTTCATGTAGTTCAAGGAAAAGCCAACTTCTCTCGTCATGTTGCAAGGTTCTTTTAATAGCATCCACTGCAAAACAGAGATAGGAAAGCAGGAATCACAGTGCATCACAGCAGGAAACATCGAGATGGTGATAAACATCAAAGAAAGAAAGGGAAGAGCTTTCTCGAACTAGTAACATGTCAATTTTAGAAAAGGAATCTATTTTAACTGGAAAGCTAAAGGTATATTTAGTCATCTCATCCTTTTCAGTTAAGAGAAACTACCCTGTCTTTCATCGCCAGGCAGCATGGGTTATTCTAATGCAACGTAATCGAGCATGGATACAAACTACAGATTACCTACCTGGAGATAACAAAGCATGCTCAAAACTAAGAAATGCCACGTGACAGCTCTTGTCTGGTGAGAAACAGGGAATCACCAATTACTAAGAATGAGAATTTGTTTGTTTAATGATTATGCTAATTTACTGAACTCTTACTAGGCAGATACACGGGCAGTATTGATGAGTTCCAGAGGGCATTATATAGTATGGTTGAATTGTTTCAAAACAAATTGAACCAAAACATAAAGGAATAATAAAAGCCTGGTAATGAGTGAATCCTCAGGATGAAGTGAATCCTTAGGTCGAGAGAGGTTCTCCTCCCCCTCTACTCTGCCCTCGTGAGACCGCATCTGGAATATTGTGTCCAGTTCTGGGCCTCTCAGTTCAAGAAGGACAGGGAACTGCTGGAGAGAGTCCAGCGTAGGGCTACGAAGATGATCAAGGGAGTGGAGCATCTCCCTTATGAGGAGCGGCTGAGGGAGCTGGGGCTCTTTAGTTTGCAGAAGAGGAGACTGAGGGGAGACCTCATTCATGTTTATAAATATTTAAAGGGTGAGTGTCACGAGGATGGAGCCAGGCTCTTCTCAGTGACAAACAATGATAGGACAAGGGGTAACGGACACAAACTGGAACACAGGAGGTTCCACTTAAATTTGAGAAGAAACTTCTTCTCAGTGAGGGTGACAGAGCACTGGACCAGGCTGCCCAGAGAGGCTGTGGAGTCTCCTTCTCTGCAGACATTCAAAACCCCCCTGGACGCCTTCCTGTGTGACCTCATCTGGGTGTTCCTGCTCCGGCAGGGGGATTGGACTGGATGAGCTTTTGAGGTCCCTTCCAATCCCTAACATTCTGTGATTCTGTGAGCTCACTGATAAAGGCCCAAGTTTCAGAACCCTACAGACCTAAAAACCTACTGCTGCAGCTGCAAACTTCACATCCACGTGCATGGGAATTTACACCCTGGGCTTCTGAACCTCCTGAAGGTGTCCATCTGGGATACACACGTCAGCGCTTTACAGCTCCTTGCAGAAGCAGATGCTGAATTGGATATGTGTTCCCATACGGCTGCTCTAACAGGAAGGGGCTGTTGGAGCCGATCCACCACTACTGAGGTTGAAGGACTCACACACACACACAGAATCACACACAGAACCGCTCGGTTGGAAAAGACCTCTGAGATCATCACGTCCAACCGTTCCTGTCTACCCCCTAAACCATATCCTTAAGTACCTCATCTACCCGCTCTTTAAACACATCCAGGGATGGTGACTCCACCACCTCCCTGGGCAGCCTGTTCCAGCTTCTGACGACCCTCTCAGGAAAGAACTTCCTCCTTATCTCTAACCTGAACCTCCCTTGGCACTTGACTCAGATTCAGGACACTGAAGAACATGGCATGCTGCTTTATCCACCTATTGTACCTGTTGTTGTTACTAATGAATTCTAACCTATCTACAGGAATAGCACAGTAAAAGATGGTCCAGCTGCAGATTTAGTGCAGTGCAACACAGCCCTGAAAACAAAAAGCAGCCATTAAACTCTCACCTCATAATTTCTCTGTGCCTATGTTAGGGCTGTCTCTAGTTTCAATTTTTATATCTTAAAAACTTTAATTTCCTAAATTAAGAAGGAAATAGAAACTTTTTTTCACTCAAGAATAGAATCACTATAAGCAATATCTGTCAATTTTAAATCATTTATTCATACAGAATTTAAATGAGATAGAACATTATTTTCTCCTTCAAATTCCAGGTCTTGCCAAAGGAGTTTTATTTCAACAATATCCTAGAAATGAACAGAAACTGATATCAAATAAACACCTATAAAACACTCTTTATGTGATATAGCCATATAAGCCACGCTTCTGCTTTTTAAGGAGAAAGGACAAAGTCAGACACAAAAGCCAGCAGCAGGATGCACTTTCATTCAGGGTAAGGTCTGACATTTATGTGTAATGTGGGACAGTTCAAAGTAGCAAGACCCTGCAGAAACCATTTAGAAAAAGCACAGTTTCAGCCTCAACCTGAGGAGCCTTCTGTGAATGTTAAAAATTAACCTGGGAGAGTGAATGATTTAATTAAAGGAATAAACCTACTGGACTTGACCCCAAAGCCAAGCCATGAATCAAACTCCCTCCATCTCCCCCAATTTCCTCACTGAAGTGGGTGAACCTTCCCAAAACTCGCTTACTAGCTGAGCTGTCAACTTTGAAAAGTAACTGAATTGAAAAATATGTGGCTCTGCTCAAGCTTTTTAAGATTAAAACTCAAATCCCATCACGACTGGAGGGATTGAACATTTCATTCACTACTCACTACTATTAATGAAGTAATTCATTAATAAATGTGAAATACTCACGAAGATTTACCTCTTCCACCTCTAAATGAACATCACTGCCACTAAAAAGTTATTTTTAACTGTAATTTAATATTCTGTTTGGAAACATATAACGATACTTCAACATCCGTCTATGTTTGATTCAGCATTTTCTTCCCTTTCTCAATGGCGGAATCCCTCAGCTAGGAAAGAGGAGCATCAGGAGCGTGTCTGTCAGTTCTGGAGTGACTGGATGCTGTCGAGGCTTTCTTTGCTTTATTTATCTTTCATTAAAACTCACCTTCTACATCCTTCCACTGCGGCTCCAACACACAACAGAATAATTTTGCTGCACTTTAACAAATGTCACAGAAACAGAAGGACTCAAGAAGACAGCACCAACCCTCATGCATGTATTATGCACAACTCTCAAACTTCGATTTACAAAGCCATATAGGTTGGATTAAAACAAATCAGAACAGTATCTATTCAGGAACCTTTCCCATTTACCTAAGTCACAGCAACACGCACATAAAATAACACAAGTTTTAGAAGTATCTCAGTTATGTCTTGGGTATTTCACAGCACTGCAGATAAAACAGTAAGGCTTATTTAAGCTTTGCCAATCTCTTAGTAAATGTACTCAGGGTGGAAGTGGGGCTGAAAACCCTGAACTGCTATTTTAACAACACTGTAATGCCTCTCTTAAGAGTCCTCCTGAATGTTGCTGCTAGCTGTCCACTGCAAGAAACCCTCTTACTTCAAGGGTTCCCAAATGTCTCTCTCTATACCTCTCTGTCCTATTACATTCTTTTGATTTTATCTTGTACTCCTTGTCCTTTTCTAATCAGTCTGATTGCAAACTGACCATTCCCAAGCTTAACCTTTGAGCTTCCCTGGAAATGATGTGGCGTGGTAGGATGTTCCTACACTGCAAACTCATTTGGGTCGTTAGCTCAATTTAAAAAAAAAGACAGAAACTACACAATTTTGTTCCAATGTGCCTTTAAATCACATTTATAAACTCCGCTTTCTGATTTACTTCTGTTTGCTGCTCATGCAAGGAAGCAGAGACAAGAATGAACTTGAAGCAAGTCCTTCACTCATTGCAGATTTAAAGTCTCTGGTAATGATTACACTTTATGGACTTATTTACAGCTTGCTTACACACAGGGATTTTGACAGCTGTTCTGTAAATACACTCTCCCACACACTAAGCTCCATTGTAAACTACCAGAAACATGCACGGGGTCAGACTTGAGCTCCTTCTGTCATCCTTATTCTCCTTATCACAGAAAACCAGAATCTGAGCCCATATCCTTGGGTACTACAAGGCAGTTCCCCCTGGATGATCTTTCTGGGTGTCTGCAGATACAGTTTTGTGAGGACTGCATCCCTCAAAAGTGACAGAGGAGACAGTGGGAAGAACGTCCTCTTAGACAGCAAGACCCTGACCTCACCGCTCCATTTCCATACCTTGCCAGCCTGTTGTTCAGCACTTGTTTCGGTCACGCTGCTACAGATTGGCCCCCAAATTAAACAGAAGATAGTCAAATCCCTGACAACCCGCATCCCCCACCTCCACCCAGGGGAGCAGCGAGGCCTCTATTTACATGCAAGCATCAAAATAGCAATTGCTGCAAATTAAGTGACAGCACAACAAGTTCGCAGATGCATTTGGCTTAGCATTTCCAGGTTGAGTGAGCAGAGCTGAGTGCACCAAATGCCACTGAAGCACCTGAGCAGTGACTTAGCAGCAGCTTCTGAAAACCCAGCTGAAACATGGCAAGCTCCTTATTCTAGGAGATGACATGAAAATGCTCTGGTTTCAACAAGAAGCCTAAGGCCACATATCAAGCAGGATGTCACCAAACAAGGCAGACTGCCTGAGCACAAAGCTGCTGGTCCACTGGAAGGCACAAATGACTTTGCACCATGCAGGGTTCATGCCCTTCCCACTTACAGCAGAAAACATCTGCTGAACATATTTTTGTTGCATTCTTTAACCAAACTTCAGCAGAATAAACAGTATTAAAAATACTTATTGTGCATCCACATGTGCCCAAGAAGCAAGCGTGCCTACAGAAGCTTTATACTTCCAGAAGCAATTTTCAGAGCCTTTGCTGGGATGAAGGAAGCAAGAATAATGAAGGAAGCAAGAGTATGAATTCACAGATTCAATTCCTGCTTTTGTCAACGCGCTCGCCATCAGTAGCGCTGCTTTGCATTAGTAATTAATTTTAGTCAAATTATGTTCATTTTGCTTATTTAAAACTTCAAAGCTTCAGGAAAAGCACACTTTCCTGACCTAAAAAAGTAAAGCCTTTGAAGTATCTGATGAAAACAAACTCACTACCATATACAACTGCATAATCAGTTACAGAAAATACGTTCGCTGCAAATGAAAGAAGATTGTTGGTGATATGCACCATGTATTCAAAAAGTGAAATGAGCTATCTTCTCCACATAGATCAGATACATTCTTTTATTTTCAATATCTTGAGGGGAAATTTAGTATTTCTGTTCTCATAAAGTGTTTTACCTTCCTAACTTTTAACAAGATTAAAATTATTACTTTATGCAACTACGAACAAATGCTTTAAATATTAAATATAACCAAGAAAAAAAAAATTAAACTATCTTACCATCAACCATGAGATACAATTGCTTTTCAGAGTATCCCCACTATGAATTTTTTGTACACTTCATCCTAATTAAGCTTCCCGAATCGTTAGAAAACTCAAAGCATGGTCAATGGGTTGGTCAGAAATATTTCTGAATCCCTGACTCAAGTAATCGTATCTATCAAAGAAGCATTTCGTGCTCACCATATCCTGGAAGAACACTAAGAAGTCCCTGATATTTTAAGAAAAACACCAATAAAATGCCAATTTAGACAGTTTGAACTCCATTTCTCATCACAGAGAAGCAAATAGAAAACATAATCACACTTTTTTATGCCAGCTCTTTAATACTCGAAGTTAAATTGTGATAATTTCCATGCTACCTAATCATGTCATCGCAGAAGGTTATGACTGAGCAGCACAGCCCTCCCAAGCAATAAAGACGTGAATACCCCCAGCAGTAGAAAAGACGACAAATAGAAAAGTTCCTACAGAAACACCTCTACTGCATGCCTAAGTGATAGCTGGTTTATCAAACAAGTGCAGAATGAACTGGAAAAGCACCAAAAAATGACTGGTACACAATTATTCTTTCAACCAGAATGCTTCACACCTTCTACTGTTAATAAATCCTGGCTTTAATTAAACCATTAGATATTAGACTGGCATAAACCAAACCCAAAGGAACAAACATACGAGAGGAAGACGGGTTTCCAGCTGCTTGGGCAGAGTTGGGGAGAAACCAGCAACTGCCACAGAATAATCGATGAAAGTACGCCTTTAATAGCAAGCCAAAAGCTATGAACATTTTTCCTTGCTCTGCAGATCATTTTTTTATTAATATTTCTCTATTATTCATGCTGGAAATTCGCCCTGACGCCATTCTCAAATCTCAAAGCCAGCCTAGGATGCTGCAAGCAGCAGCATCTCTTCATCAAAGACTCTGACCTTAAAGTGGATTTCTACATTTCTAACATCGCTGATCAAACATTTCAGGCAAATAAAAGTCTATTTCAAGTCATCCCTAAAACAGAGCCCTCTCTGATTTCTCGATTCCTGGAAACGCAGGTGCATTCACCACCTCTGCTCGGCCTTTTGGAATGGTTGAGACTTGCAGATATGTGGAAGCTGGGTGTACAGTAAAAGCGGATCAGTGAGCAAAGGGACAGAGGAGAGCAGTCCTTCATCAGAAGCATGTTGGTCAAGCAGCTCTTTAATAACCCTGCCTACCTGCCAGCCAGTAGCTTTAACAGGGCACTAAGTGACAGAGAGCACTGGCAAATGCTGCTCCAAAGTGGCTGCTCATGAGACAGCAAAGCAATGAACGAAGTGTTTGGTCATGGGCAGAAATGCAGTCTGTAACCAGCCAGAAACTGCCCAGCCAACTGCTCCTGTGCCAAACATGAAGCAAGGCATCTCATTTCCACCTCAAGTCTCCCACTGCTAGAGGAATGGTCTAAAAAATGATCTTAGACAACTGGCTATGATGGATGGTTTTTCATAATGTATTTGTTAGTAGATCTTCAAAGGATGTATTCCAGAGGTCAGAGACATAAAAACACATATTTTGCTTTTTAATCATAAAAATCTCATTTAATTTCACTCTTAGCAGATCCTACCAATATGGTGTGGGAAGAGACAGCTCTGCATCAGTGGAAGAAAATACTGAAAAATGGCCAGACATTACAATGCATAATCTGTAGCAAGACTGCAAAGAACTCAAGATGCCTCACTTCCCCATCTGACACCTCTGCTATGTTTAGAGGTGTCCACCTTGGATAGATTATCAGTCACAGAAGATTTTGAAAATGAACTGACCAAAATAACCTCTCCATTAGCACTGCACACAAAAGTAATAACTGAGAGGACATGGAAAAAAATCCCAAATAGACAGGTTATGCACCAAGTTTTTTCTACCCTTGCTTGAGAAAAGATCTACAGAGCTCCTAAAACCCAAACGTGTAACAGTGCTAACAAAGATCACAGGTAAATGAAACATTCTTAAAAAACTCCAGTCAGAGTACGCACGGCTATGAATGGCACTGATAAATTAAAACATAAGGTCTGACAATACGGAGGGAGAGGAAGGAAAAGAGGTTTAATCCAATGGAACAGAACTTCCAAGCCCAAAGGATGATGGCATTACTTCACTGATTAAGGAAATGGGGAATATTCCTAGTGTCATTCTTAGTACCTCATTACAGCCCATCAAAATAAACACCATCCACTGTTCTTCCCTCCACTACAAAGCCAGTCATCTCACCAGAGAAGGCCATTGGGTGGGCCAAGTATTTCCCCATCATAAATCCAGGCTGCTCCAGTCTTCACAACCCCAAGCAGTTCTTCCTCGTGTGTACATGAGGGCCAGCAGTGTCCTCCGTTGTGGGCTCATCAGTCACCTGCATTAGGAAGCTATCAATGCTCTCCAGAACCCCCCTGGACTACTCTATTACTTGTGCCCTGCCGCATTGTCACTCCAGCAGATACTGCACGGAATGAAGTCCCCCATGAGGACCAGAGTCTGGTAACATCCCTCCTGCAGTGGTATGCAGCTTCATCTGATCCTTGCCAATCGAGCTGTCACGTACAATAACATGGTCAATAACGTTGGGCTGCCCCCTAATTCTGAGCCACGGGTTCTCAGCTGGGTACCAGCCCTCCTCAGATGGAGCTCCATGCATCCTGGCTGCTCTCTCACTCAACACTTCAGATCATGGTTAAAGCAAGTTTTAAGTATCAGTTCCTCTGTTCCTGAAATTTATGGCATTACTTTAGACTGTTTTAGTCTGAGCCATTTAACTCAAAAACAAATCCAGACAAACTCTGCATGAAAGAATCCAATTAAATAGATTCACTGTCTCCAGTATGTTTGGAGTGGCAGAGTTTAAGAAGCTAGTAAATTTAAGGGAAAGTAAATTTCTCGTGCCGTTTTTAGAACTTAAAAAGCTAAGCAAGTAATTTGCTGACAATAAAAAGTTTTCTGTTGTTTTTAATAACCCTTTCATCTATAATTTCCATAAACATCTATCTGTATCTTTTACCTTCACCTATCACTGTTATCTGTAATTTGCACATATAATTTTTCCCATAACTGGAATTTCTCAGGCACTTTTATATCAATATTGTGTGCAAGCAACTTTTTGTTTTTTCCTCCCAAGGGAGTGGTTTTTTTCCCGGCCTGCCACTAAAATAGCAGATGTCAAATTGAACTGTTCATTTGTCCATAGATCCCTCAGAGGAAGATCTCAACAGAACGATGAAGAGTTCCACGGGTAATTTGTGTCCACTTTTCCATTTGCAGCTCAATATTTTTTAGTCAAAAGTCCTGGATAAGCAGACAAACCCATCAAACATGATCCAAAAATCTCCTCTAATTCTCCATTCTTGACGATTCCCAGAAAACTTCTGCATCTCACAAAGAGTTTAAATGGACAAGAGTTAGATACCAAAGGTAAAGTAACTACAGTAAGAGTGAGTCTCTCTCCTCCAGCCACAAATTGAGACTATTGCTCATTGCTTATATTCCTCAGAGCCTATCTACTCCTGCAATACCTTGCCGTTTTACATCTTTCCCAGGTATTGTTCCCATGAACTTGCTGGTTGCTCCAGTTCTAAACGGACAAATGGGTGTTTAAAGTTGCTGCTACTGATGCTTTCAAAATATCTCTTCACTTTCAGTCAAATACGTTTCTTCCATTTACAGTTTAATCATTAAAAAGAACCCTTTTGTTTCAAATTAAATTACTGCCCACTGAATCCTGAAGGTCAGCATTTTGTCTGTTCCATCTTCTTTAAGACAAAGTGCCAAATTTATTAACTTAAAATGCCTAAGAACTTTGTATAAAGAGTCACATCTTCACTCTACAAATGCAGAAAGCACACTGCAAAGTTGCAACATTTATAATGCCTCTTGTGTAAACTAATTTAGCTGATAAGGACGTGCAAGTAACCTGTGGTCTTTCACTTGTAAACACCACGAATCTATACCTTTTTATTATGAAAAGCAGAAAAGTAAAATCCAAATCATTAATTATACAAAGATACAAATGATAGAGGCAAATTTAAACTGCTTTGCTCTCTAAGGCCAATCAATAAAGCACTACTGCACAAATTTAAGACAACCAGGGTGGACAGAAATTGATCTGACAACAAGTACTAAACTCAAAAGAATAATAAAGTATCACTCACAAAATATTTTAGAAGTGCTTTTCTTAAAAGAAGCAGTCTATGAGTGAAATAGCTCAGCCCACATTCATGTACAATGCCTAGAGCTTTATGAGTTTGGATTCAAAGCTTATGTGCTATCGGATCATCACAGAAATAAAACAAAATGTACCTCTATTTTGGGATACAGAAAGAGACCAGACAGGCACCAGACAGAAAAAAGCTCATGGGGAAATCAGCTCAACAAAGCAAACAAGCAAACAAAAAGAGTGAAACTCATTCACTTTTATTTACTGAATATACCTGGTGCTATCAGTATAAAATTTGAACTGAGGATTTGAAGAAGTGTTCCAACAAAGAAGCGTATGTTTTCAACTCCTTCATAGCCAGCGTTATAATTATACAAGAACATCACCATCAGCATAACGTCAAAACCAAAAATGTCACCACAAGAAAACCACCAATCTTGTGGTCTTATTTTCTTCTTCCTATTACAACATTAAAGGAGGGTTTCAGCTTAGTTTAGAATATGATTTAAGTATCATTCACACAGCAGAGACTCCCAACATACCTGCACTCCTAAGGAATTTTTCACATCTTAGCTTCTCTTAGCTTCGTGCCTACTCCTGCTGCGTTATCTAGTTACAGTAAGTTCAGTAGCCTGCTATTAATTATGGATCAATGTTTAATTACCAGTTCCAAAGTTATGGCCATAATCAGTTGCACAGATAACATGATTTCTACGTCCCTTGATTTATTAAAATGCTATGGAGCGGGGAAGAGATATACACCTAACTGATTCACAGATGGCTAGAAATGGGCTTTCTCAGCAGAGAGCATCAAAGGGAATTTTCAGGATGAAATCCTTAGGACATATGCTCAAAGCTGAGGATTGTAGTCGCAAACATGCACAGAAAGATTGGACTGCCCAAGGCAATAACGAGCCCATCTACCCACCACGGATGTGGTCAACAGCAGCAAAAAATGTATCAGTCAGGGCTAAGTAATCCTGGAACTGTACCTGTCAGTGACTCCCCAGAACACAGAAAGGAAGAATCTGATCTCTAAGCCCCAGATGAATATATTTCCATTCTTTGCTGAAAATGAACCTTCTATAGAAAAATAATCTACTTCTAAGAAACAACCAAACCCCAAGTGGTTCTAAACACTCATCTCACCTTTCTGTATTCCCAAAACAATTTCAATATCTTCACACATCCTTCATAGTATCCTTGCTGGCAGTCATCAGCCAGAAAGATCAAATGAAAGTTTAAAAATGAATAAATAAAATTACCACACTGATAATAATCCAGAGGAAAAAAATCTACTTAGACACCTGTAAAGAAGACACAGAGCTCGTGTATTGACACTGTTAACCAGTACCTCAGGACGCAGATCAATGAAAAATACTCTTGTTTTTATAGTGACAAATTTAACAACTTCTAAATACACCCCAGAAAGGTTACGGAGTCTCTGGGTAAACTGGTTGGAAGTTCAGACAGAGGACCAGGAGGAAGAGTTTCCTTATCCACAGCCAGGTTTAAGACCACAGATGTCCCAGCTAATTCTCAACCTGATGTCATACTCACAATGGCTGGCTCTTCTTATCTAATGAACCCTATCCGCTGATTACACCTACATGATGTACAAAGGAAGGTAAACTAATGCAGCAAAGCAGAGCTTTTCTACTTCAGGACAAAGCTGTAAATAACTGTGCCAGAGCCAGATTGCTCCTAAAGCACAAGTCCCACCAGCCCTGCCCATGGCAGGGGCACATGGACCAAATGATCTCTAAGGTCCAACTCAAACCATTCTATAATTCTATAAAACTATTTGAAAGATATATTTTTTAAAAAATAAAAACCATTGTCTAAGGTTATATTTATGTCTCCATTTCCTTCTTCCATCTCCAAAAAGAATATGATAACCATGAACTGCCAGGGAGGAGGGGGCCAAACATCTGTTCCACTCTGGCATTCCAGTTTTGTCCAGAGTTCAAAGAGGGCTTTGCAGTCATTTGGTTTAGGTACCCATAGACAAAACTGCTTGTGGAAGTCTGTAGGTTCGTGTACTGCCTGCTTCTAAATGTAGAACTTTAAAAATGATAGCAAAACTGTCAACCAGGAAAAGCCTAACAGGGAAACAGTCTGAACCTTCAAGAAACTTTCAAGAACTTAACACAAAGCCAAGAAAAAAGTAAGAGTTCGGCATTGAAGTAGCTTCTGAAGTCACGAATTGAGAGTTATTTTCAGTAATGTTTTCTGTTGCATGGAAGATCATTAAACTCACAGCTGATAGCTTCTTAACAAAGACTGCACTTTCTGCATTCAGCATTAATGAGGCTTTATAGGTATTCAAGTTTAGGAAGAGAAGGCATCTGCAGGGAGCAACTTTGTCAAGTTCCCCATTTTTAACACACAACATTCAGCAGAATTTATAGCAGAATTTATAGAATTTATTGCTTCATTCAGTCTTTTTTGCCCCCCTTCCCTTTTTAAAATATTTTCAATATGCATAAAGTTTGGAAATGCCATGGCAGGACTGAAGGCCGTTTTGAAGGCTAGGACAGGGCTGCATAATGCACCAGCTCACTGTGTCAGAAAACCAGAGAGTTACCTTAAGGTTTTTTTCTTATATGATTCTGATTTAATTGTTCCTTATTTATATTCATGGCTGAAATCCACTGCATCTGAAGCTATTTTGAAAACACAGCATTCTCCCAAAGGGCCCAATCCAACTCCCATTCAAATAAACAGCCTTCAATGGAGCCTATTTGTTGCTAGCCAACAAGATTGAATTCTGCTGCAGAGTGGTCCCTGGAGCGTTTGTCACAGCTCTTTACAAATATTGCTCCGGTAAGAGCAGGTCTAACTATGCTTGTCCACATGTGCTGCAGACAACTGAAAACTATCTTTTATCTACCTGAAACACTTGGTCAGATTTAAACTCTTAGAAGCACAAAGAACTGAATCTATCAAGAATGCGAAAAGTAAAAAGAGTAAGAAATGCTTAACGTTTATTAAAAGGTGAAGAGGCAAAGGGAAAGCAGGATGATAAAATATTTTCATGTGACTTACTCCACCCTTTAAATGAAGTTACAGAGAAAAATGTTTGTGTAGATTATAATGAAGGTATACAACCAAACTTGTCAACAAGTTTGTTTCAATACAGCTATGAACACCATCAACAGTTCTGAAACCATCTATTTTGCAGCAGATACAAAGCATACAAACACCACTCTAATATTAAGTCATGAAGGTTATGAAGAAAGATTTTAAATCTCACCAAGTGTCCACTCACACAGGGTTACAAAAACAACAGAGCCCGAGATTGGTATTTCTCGATTATATCCTTACCATATGGAAGACCCATATCTGTAAAAAGAGCACTGTGACACGCTTTGAGGACAGGTTTTGCTGGTGTATGGTAAAGAAATAATTAAAAGTAACAGTGTAACCTCTGGTCTGAGTAAGTGTGAATGATACAAATGAGAACAACCTTCAATGGAAGGACTCGCACTCTCTGATGCTCCATCCTACGTTGTAACACAGAAATCCAGATTCTGGCTAGTGTATTTACTTGTAGCGTAAGTTCTGAGTTAGTGGAAGATTCGGAGGTTATTTAGATGGGAATGTTATAATGTAACGTTACAAAAATTAAGACCTTTCTACAGAAACACGACAGAAAGTGTTTTACTTTGAAATTAAGAACTTGATTCGCTGTTATATTGATGTGGTTCTTGAAAACAGTCTACTTGGAAAGCGGATCTCAGTAACTGCCAGAGTTCAGAAGCAGAATAATAAAAAATTATTTATAACACAAGTTCAATATCTCTATTTCATAAGTGACACACACACAAAAAAAGACTTTTTAAAAAAAGTTTTTTTAAAAAGTTGGCCATCTTAATATCCCAAGAATCCTCTTGAGAATCTAAGCTGATACCCAGTGGTAACTTTCAGGACCACTCCATGCTTTGAGAGGTGACAGAAAAGAGCATGAACTCCCCATTTCCACCTCTACCTCAAATCCCCACTGCAGCGCCAAAGACAGGGCTTGAAACTGAGCTCAACCAAAGCACCTTCTACACCTCCCTGAGGTGCCTCTGTCCAGACACCGCTCCATACTCAAGCCCTACACAAGCCCTCCATATCAGAGCCCTACAGAAACAGTAGGGACACACACAAAACCAAGGAGGTTACCTCCAAATTCCTTAGTGTAGGATCAGTCACATAAGTCAT
>NW_010205315.1:20337-21789 GCF_000695765.1 Mesitornis unicolor | reverse complement strand
TAGGAATGCATCTCCAACCATAAAATGCATATGTACAAAATGCTGTTGGGACTGAGGACTGCTCATCAGTATAAACAGATTTAAGTATTTGTGTATGTAAGTACACAGATAAATATATGTAGATATATATTTACGTGTATGTATATATACACACACATATACTCTCTGTGTATATTTATCTACATGTGAAATGGACATACACTAAATCCACTGATCAATTGCAGTGAATTGCCAAATACTATATCCACCACCAAAAAAGGAAAGTTAGGCATAGAAGATTTCAGGTTTAAAACCAAGCTAGCTAACTTTCTTCAGGTTAAAAGATAAACCACACAAAAGTAGGTGTACCATGCGAGTTACGTTCAGCACCAATGCCAGGCTGTATCCAGCAGCCATCCCACACACCCACGAGCACCTCCAGCAGCAGCACCTGCGGAGCAGACCCAGCCAAAACCAAGCTTTGTTCCCTCTGGAGGCCTTTGCTCCTGGGAAAATAGTTATGATCAGAAGCACAGACCAAAGTAGATTCCCATACAGCTGCTGATCTAATAACAAGACAAAAATAAAGAGGCTGGTTGCCAAAGGCACCAGAGCTGTCTAAAACGCACAGATCTCATTTTATTTTCAGCATTTGTGCTGTTGAGGTGGATAAAGACCTCCTGCTACACTTCTAGAGGGCTCCTGACTGTGAGCCCTTCAAGGAGGCCCATTTATTCTTTCCCAGATCCAAGACCACCGGGAAGCCAGCGCAAGGACCGGCCCTTCCAGGTGAGCACAACTGGGCATCCTCACCCCCGCCACCTCAGCCACCAGCACAAAGCCAAAGCCAATCCGATGCTGCCACCAGAAACGTGTTCAGAGAAATGATACTACTTCACGCATGGTGTCACCTGTTTCGGCTACTGAAATAATTAAAACTAGCTTCAGTTTTATGGCCAGGGAAGCTTTCAGAGTTGGTGCTTCAGGTCACGCTTTGGTTCATTCAGCTCTGACCCAATGCAGGGGCTGACCGGGGCCAGAGTGCCGCTCCCAGACCTTCGCCCCAACCCCGCAAAGCGCCGGGCACGATCGAGCCGGGGCCGCTCGGTCCGTTCATTTCTACAGCTAAGAGCAGAGTGCGGCTTCACACTTAACACGTTCTCCCGGCGACGAAACCCGAGCAGCAAGGCGGAAAACGAAAGGTCTCCCTGCAGCTGCGAGCAACGGGCGCGTACAGGGGGAGGCTGCGAGAGAGGAGCCCCGCCGGCCCGGTTACAGGGGGAGGCTGCGAGAGGGGACCCCCGCCGGCCGCGGGGAAAGGCGGCTTCAGGGAGCACAGAGTGGGGGTCTAGGGAGCGAAGAGCAGGGCGACTCCTGAGGAGGGGCTCCCCAGGGCTCCAGGTGCGCAACACCGCTCTCCCTCGGCGCCCGGGCCGCGAGCAGAGCCGGCGGGATACGGCGGCCGGGGCCAGG
>NW_010205315.1:20064-20274 GCF_000695765.1 Mesitornis unicolor | reverse complement strand
CCGCCTGCACAGCCAAGGAAGCCGCCATCTTAGCCGCGCCGCGTGCCCTGGCGGTGGCCGCTGTCTCCGCCCTGCCCCGCTCCCCGGGCGGAAGCTCGGTGCGGCCCTGCGGCGCCCACCCCTCCGGAGGGGAGGACAGGGGACGGGCGTGACGGATCTTGGCGCAGGCTGTGGGGGGGTAACGGAGGGGGGAGGCCGGGTGGGGGTGGG
>NW_010205315.1:10802-20053 GCF_000695765.1 Mesitornis unicolor | reverse complement strand
TGCGGGGAGTGCATCTTGAGGCAGGGTGCGTGGCTGGATCCAGCGTGAGGGAAGGGTGCACTTGGGAGTCGCCTGCTAGAGGTACTGCCCTGCCTGGTTCGCCTTCTGACTCCTTTTTTCTTTTTCCATGACTCAAAGCACTTTTTTTTAACGGAAGTAGTAAATTAACCCAAATTAATAAGCCCTGCAGGGATCCAGCTGACTCTTCCTAGGCACTTTAACCTGAACTCCACAAAAAACCTCAGTTCGTTCTTCATCCACAGGTGAAAAATGTTAGTTAACACCAAAACTGAGCCACTGAATTCAGGCCCATCTGGGGGACGTTGCATAAGGCCAGAGCCCTGATAGCTCATGGCTCATCATATGGAGATGAAATCTAACATACAAGTTCACAGTCTGAGCTGTGGTTTCATGAAAGTGAGTCCCAGAAGCCAGATTTCTGAAAATACCTCATCCCATCCTTTTTGGAATGTCCACCTGTGTGGACAGGTGTAGCAGACTACAAAGAGTTTGACAAGAGTCAAACGACCTGGTGCTTGCAAATACAGTCTCTACGTGAGCCCACTGAGCATTTTTGTGTCTGTTCCTGGTTAATGCACCCTGGATAATCCACCCTTGAGTAATGGAGTGTTGACTTTACATAGTTCACACAAAGTACCAATTAACAATGATGGTTTGAAAAAAAATGGCAAAAATTGAGCAGCAGATGAGGTACACCTGCAATTTTACAGCAGTTCATATTAAGTTTACCTATATAGAAGCATGCAAAGTTTAACATTATATGCAAGTATTAGTTATGCTGAATATTATTTATTCAGTAGTTTATGATGAAATAGCTGGATAAACAAAACAATCAAATCCCCATCTTCTAGTCCAGGATGTGAGTGGGAGCAAAGGGGAAGACTTAGTACTTACTCTCCTAAATGTGTTTTTAAAAAGTCAGGACTGAACAACTCCTTTACTGGAATTTAATCAGCAAATAAATTATCCTTCTATTAGAAAAAAATCTGCAATTTCATAAAAGCTGAGATGCTAGAAAAATCAGAAATTGAACAGTTTTGTCTTTGTCATGACAATTTAGGTAATGTAATACGTTTCAATAAAGAATCTGAAGATGCAGCTTTTTGATAGCATTGAACAATAATGTATGGTAGCCAGCATTAACGTAGGTATTACTGTGTGCTTGTTCTTTCAGAATATTATATACTGGCTTTGGTATTATGATGGAGGAAGTATAATTTCATTTTTAGTTTCATGACTGCGGTTCAGTAAGCACATACAAACTATTATGGCTGTCTGCATTAGGTTTATATATATAACAGGTATATAAGCTTTCAGATAATGTGTGTGGATTGCATACAACACTATCATTTAATGCTATCAGGAGCACTTTTACTGCATATTATAAATAGTGGAGAACCTTCTTTACTGTATTTTTACTGTTGAGATTTAGTAAATGGAAAAACACTGGGGGAATGCACAGCCTGGGTTAGTCACCAAGACATTATTTTTTTTATCTCTAGGGTAGAAGGTTCCTGATCTTTAAAGTATGAGGTGAAAAGGTACAGAGCTTCATTGTCTTCACATTCAGTTTCCTTCCATGTGCGTGTAAACCAAAGAAAGTTTACGTCAAATAGGTCTCTGAAGCAATTAGCAGAGCAAGCAACAGCCAGCTATGAGTGTAAACAAAAAAAATCTGGTAAGTGATAAATACAGCGATGAGAGGAGGAAAGGTAATGGAAGATTAACATTAAATTAACAATGTTCAAGTCTAGAAAAAGAAGGATGAAAATAAAAGAGGAAAAATAGCATATTAGCATTGTAAATGACCTCCTCGGTCACTGAGTTCAGTCATTGCAAACTGCCACAGAATTTCCACTCATTAAAAAATTACTTCAACATAAGAGGAGGGATCCTGGAAGCCAGCAAGATACAAGAGATGGAGGTTTTTGTCTAGGTAGGATCAAATTTTCTGGTTGCATTGTCTTCAGCAAATAAATGAGCTCTATCTATTGCTGCATTAACAATCTATGTATGTAAATAGCAGTTTGCCTTTTCCAGTTTAAACTGTATGCACCTCTGCTGTATGTAGTGGAACTTGTGCGTGCCTAGCAGCAAAAAATAAAATGAAGCCTTAAAACAGTTTTTGCATCTTCTGTTTGATGCTGTGGAAGGCCAGGATGCCGCATTTTAACACTATGGGATAACTTTGACGTGTAGTTAAAGCTAAAAACTGAGAAGTGCCTAAAACAGGGAAGACTTTAAATAATATCATGTAGGAATAAAGAGAAAGAGAAGTGAAGCAACCCACTTTAGAAAGATTTATAACAAGAGATGCAATACCAAGGGGAGTAATAGCAACAGTAATGCTCCACCTTTTTGATATCCAGTCATTTGAGTCTGTGTAAAAAGGAAACATTCAGGAATTATGGCATAAATTAATTGGCTGAAAACAGAAGTAGTGCATCAATTTGCAAGAGATGGACTGTTACCTTTTGCCAGCGGCCTGCTGTATAATAAGGCAGACAGGGGAGTTCAGGTTTCTCAGCAGAGATAGACTGTAGGTCTATAACACTCAGTTCCAGCAACATTGAGAACCCTAATATTGTGGGTAGAAAGGCAATTTTATTGAACATCTGTCGGAGACAATATAGGACTGTGAATACAAAAAGTGTAAAGATCTGAGCTGTGGGATACAGTGGAAGAAAACAACCTCTCAGAGGCTGGACCTCTTTGATAAGATATGACTATATCCCCACAAAGGCTTTGAAGCCTTTAAAAAGTATAGACAGTCTAAATTCAGGAGAGAAACGTCTAACAGTCTGAAAAAAAAAAGTAAAAGAGTAACTTGGGGGAAAGGAATGGAGGTTAGAATAGCAGCAAAACAGTGATGTAATGGAAAGGCAGGCTCTGTCTTGTGTGTGCTAAGCAATTCAGCCTGTTATGCAGACAAACATTCTAAAAAGAAAAACTGGTTTATTAAATATGAAGCAGAATCTTGGCTAGATCAATACTATTCTGTACATTGCATTTAAAACATATTTAACAGGAAGACAGTATATTTAGAAATATTTAACAGCGAGCTATCTAGAGTGTAAAGGCAAGTTCACAGATGAAGAGATTGCCCAGACAGTCAAATGTGGAACATCCATACCCAAGGGCATGCGCTTACTGATAGGAATCTGTGAACTCTGTATGCCATGCAGTAAAGCTCTTTAACTGTTTCACAGCAGGACTGGAATACCCATGTGGAGGAATAAAGGCAAGATGTCGCTGCCTTAAGGGAAATTATTTGGATGCTGACAGAACAAGCTCAGTTATTTAGGACTGTTTGTGTCCTGCACGGTATCTGCAAAAAAGGTGAGAGTTTTCCAGGAATGAAACCTGGATACTGCTTGAGACTGTAGACAGCTGTAGCTAAAAAAGCAGTGTTTGCCTTTACCAGAGGGAAGCTATGGAAATTAGGAAAGCTGTAGGTGTTCACATCACATCTAATCCACATTTTAGTCCACAGGTTGCAAAATACCTTATAGCATGTTGTCCCAACCTGTTACAGGGCTTTAAATTGTCTATTGTAATTAATTTCAAAGCCTGTAGGTTGAAAGGGCTGCTAATATGCGAGGAGTATTTTTTTCCTTATGAATTTTATAGATTGTAGACAGAAGGAAATTGATTTTTCTGCCAAATTGAGTATTGTTTTAAAAGTAGCTTCTTATGCTACCTAGGCTGGGGTCATGGGGTACTACTTCAGTGGATTTTGTAGATTGCTTGCTGTGTTTTCCTATGTCAATAAAATCTTTTGGCATGGATGCAGGTTTCACTTTCATTACAACTGGTTGGGCACCAGCAAGTGGATCAGCGGTCACGGAAGTTCATGAAAACCATGACCTTTGTGCACAGGCTAACACAGAAGTGCAGCACTGTGTAAAAAATCTTACAGCAAAACCAAATGCACCACTAGACAAAACTGAAATGCTTAAACATAAAGCAGGGTAACAATTACAATGGTCGTTGGTGCATATGCCCACTGTTTTGTTGTCTAGACTGCATATTTGGATACATACAAATATGTAGCATAACTAAGGATTTTTTGCCTTAGCTGGTGGCAAGTGTGCTGTCTGCAGGCACAGCTGTAGGCAGACTGCATCACTGGTGGTTTGAAAAGATCTCAATGCCTTCATGAGATCTTGGAATAGCACTTGTTTATAAAATGCAACTCTTGGGCATGGACCTCGTACCATGCAGTGATGTGATACGTACTACACACCATACTATGCTATATTTTACTGTACTACATTGTACAGGGGGCATTGTATGTGCTTATATCAGAGCTACAGCCTATTCTGGGTACCTGGGTACCCTGCATCAATTTACCATTCAACAATTTATCATCTCGCTGCCTCTCTGCACTGTTTATTCCCTTCAGTTTACACCTCCTTCCCATTATTCAGACAGTGTTCCCATATTTCTTACTCTCTGTATTTTAGACATTAAATCATTTCATTTTCTCTCTTTCCTGCACTGACCTCATGTCATTCATTAGTGGACAGGGTCACCACCAAGCCTTGAAGGGCTTACAGTGAGAGAACGTAAATGTCAAATGAATTCTCTTCAAATGCTTCTGTATAAAAAGGCTGAAGTTTATAATTTTTTTGCCATTTGTAGTATGTTGTCTGGGCTCGGCTCTGAGTCCAGCTATGAGCAGAAGAAAAATATCTACAAATGCACCCACACAGATAAGGTTGTGGTGATTTATTTTTTAATCAGTTCCCTTTGGAATAGAAACTATCAGTGAACAGCAATCTTCCTACACATAGTAGTGGCAAGGGGTGCTTTCAGGTGTGTCTTTTGCTGGCAGATGTACTAACTACCAGCTGATGTATCAATTGTTCAAAAAAGAAGGTGTAGTGAAAATATAAGTTTCTGGTGCAGGAAAAACAGGCAGTGAGTATTTCTGGACATTCCTTCAGATTGCATGCTGGAAGTCTTTAGGAGTCTGATGAGAACGTAAAATATAATTGAATAGAACTGGCCATGCCAATGATGGACTGTAAATATTTGCCTGACCACATAGCCAAAATAGTTGCCAGAATTCCTACGACATGTTTAATCATCACCTCCCCAACATAAAGAAGATTAGGAGTGTAAATTAGTAATTGTGGTTTGAATGATGTTTGCAATTTCTGTGGAAATTCAATGAGAAAATGTGAAGCCTGGTAAAAGCAAAGGCTGTATCCTCACAGGACAGTATCTCTATGAACAGATTAGTAGAGAGGGTGCAGACTCACAGTTGCTTTCTACACAGATGCATTTTATTCAGTAAAAGAAGCCATATCATTTACATCCTAAGGAACAACTTCATTTTGGTGAAACTTTTTTTAGCCTGTAAGCAGTATTAACTCCAAAATGTTTTGCTTATGAAAATTGTTACAATTTGTAATAAAAAATATACATTCAACTAATTTTATAAACTCATGGTTTTGGACATAGACAAATAATCACGCTTTCAAATCTTCTGTCTGTGTACACACGTACACTACAGGTTTTTCATGCTTCAGGAAATAATAATAGAAAGCAATTTTTTCTACTAGTAGAGCTAGGAGGAATCAAAGGGAACTTCCCCACGGCCCATCTTTTGAACAGCTTCCACAAAAGTATGTAGGAATTACCATATTTTTAATTAATATGCATTTATTAAACAGATGAAATAGGAATGCTTTAGCCATCAGCTTGGCTATAGCAGAGCCTGTAAAATTCCTCTTTTACATTCTGCGTCAAAAAGGAAATTGGAATAAAATTTCTCCAAGCAACTGATATTTCTAGTGTCCATCTGATTTAGTAAAGTAACATTTGCATCTTAGCTGTTAAATGTAACACTCTCAGGTATAGCTTCTGCTATGTATGTTGTTTGTCCTTAATACATGTGTTTTGATGCTTCTGTTTCTCTAGGAAAGTTGAGTTGAGTTTTAGTGCACACAAATGAGTCTACAATCAAAACTCTACCCCAATGGATGTGTTTGTAGTATCAGTCTGTGCTTCAGAAAATACTGAAATTTGTCTGAAGCAGAAAACCAGTGAAGACCAAATCATTAAAAACAGCTGCCATAGGAGGTATGTGATTTGTTTTGAGAGTCACTTGGGCTAAAATCTGCACTGTCATAAAAATTCAGGGAAACAATGGACAGCTTACTTAAAGTCTGTCATTTTATGTTTAAAATTAAAGTAATATGCATCTGACATGTAGTATTCTGAGTAAATCACTCTTTAATTCACTTTAGATTTAGCTTCTTTAGGCTTTTAACATTTTAATGAGTGTTGAGCTATACACTGAAATGAATCAGTTTGTTACTCAGGACTACACGTGGCTTACTTGGTGGAATTCAGAGTAGGATTCCTGACAAATAACAGAGTTTGAAGGGATAAATGCCAAGAGTAAACTTTCTTATCTCTGCTGGTTTCTGGAAACATAGTTATTACACTGTCTGTGGCCCGTAGTTCAGCTCTGTACAAAACACTGAACTTACTAACACGAGCTGCAGGTATTAATGCGAGTGCATCATGTGGCTTTAACAGTGGGAATACACAAGTTCACAAAGAGTTGTTTATAATTGAAAGAATTTTGATATTGCCAATGAATAGTTCCCCAAATTCTAATGGAATTTATATGCATATAAGAGTTTATGAGTGTTTCCTTGAATAATTGCATATAATATTGCCAGCCAGGAAAGACAAACAATACTGTATGACTTGTATGACACATGCAACTGCCTGCCATTTTTCAACTGAAAACCCAACTATTACCACCCTATAAAACTGAAAATTATTACAATTAATTAGTTACTTCGGAAAAACAAAGAAATGGGGAATTTGCAAAATACATGAGAGTTCTGTGAAGAAGAGAAGAATTTGTTAGGCAATAATTGTTAGGAGTTAATCACTTAGCTTTAATGCTAAGTATGGTCTTGTGATACAGCATACAAATATGAGCTCCAGTCAATAAACAATGGACAGGCTTAAGAAGGGATTCGTCTCTTGCCCAGAGCTCCTGGAGAATGGCAATGAGTCTTTATTTTATCCCTCGTCTCTCAACGGTAAGGAGCAGTTCGGTTCATGCTGTCTTATGTCAAAAGCACAGACGTAAGCAGTGGCACTGAGCCTTACACAAACTTGTATACACAAACAGTATATCCTGAAGAAGTCTCTCATCCTTTTCAGGCCAGTGGGAGTAAAAAGTCAAAGATTTCTGGCACCATATAGAGCACAAAAGATATGTGTACATAAGAGTGTGTGTGTAGATATATATATATTAGATATAGAGATATATATATATATATATAATGGAGATCTTTACTGACAGAAGATTTATATTAAAATATATGCTAAAATATTACATGAGATCTTTCTTCTACTGGTTTTTGTAACATTAGGAATTCTGCAATATTTTCCTTCCTAACTCCTCCCATTTCTTTCTGCTTATTCAAAACTGAGAGGAAGTTTCAGTACACCTAATATTCCAGAGATCACTAGCAAGCAGGTACAGATTAATTGCATACAGTGCAGATCAAACTGCATAGAACTGTTAATGTAGCCCAGTCTTGTGCTGTTGCATCTGTGCTGTCAGATTGAACAGGTCTGTCATAATAACAGGAAAGGCTGAGAGAAAGTGAATCAGCGCCATAAAACTCCACCCAAATGAGAAAATCAGTCCTGGACGAACAGTGAGTACAGCCCATCAGAAATCATTTCTCTTGATGGGCAGATGGAGAAATGTGGTTTTGAAGGTAGGTTGTTAAGTTTTTGAAAGGCAGCTCTCAGAGGTCATTTTAGCCTCAGTTGATGATCTCTTAGGCTTTAGCTAAGACTAAATGGCAATTTGAAAAGTCTCGTGTGTGCAGCTGTGGTCTGCAGAATGTAGAGTGTTTATTGTAGACAAAACTTGAAGAGAAGAGACAAAGTCAAAGTCCACGAAGAGTCCTTCCTTTTAGGACAGCGTGCTTATTGGTGAACTGAAAGCCAGGGATTTTTTCCCATTGCATGACACTTTTGCTCCTTTGTCTATGTTTAACCAAACGAGAGCACATATTTGTTATTCAATTTCTGCTCTTTTTGCAAAGAATGCAAAGAGTGGTTTTGTGTATCTAAAATACTGGTTGCTCCCCAGGAAGATAAGATGATCTGCAACTTAAAAAAAAATCAAAGGAGGCAGCAAGAGCATATAGAAGCTGTCCTCCTAGTCAGACAGTCATTAACAGCATGTCCTTATTTTTGTGATGTATTTTGAAGCCACCGAACAAAGATGAAGCAAAAGCTCAAAGAGAGGTTTGGTATCAACTTATTTTGTCCTGTTTCTTTGGTTATCTGCTGAAGAGTACAGTAGTCACCTATGACAACTCTCCTTTATAGACAAGGTTGGCATCCCGACCTCATGCAGCTTATCTATAACTTAATGTTCGTGGTGTCTCAGGACAAGTGGTCTGCAGCGTTGCTAAGAATTCTGCTCAGGTACCGCAGTGACACCTGAACAACAGTCCAGTCGTAAGGCAATTCCCCTCATTTGTTGAAGTAAGCTGAAATTTTCATCAGGGAGCTGTTGCTTCTCATTTATAAAGAAAAACATCAGCTATTATGGTAAGAATACAGAAAGCCTCATTAATTGCAGCACACAATAAAGAACAAAGTGAGTGCAAAGAAACCAAGCAGATGGTGCATTATAAACAGACTTTTAAAACAGTAACCTTCACAGTAGGGAATGCTGTAGGTAAGAGTGCAACTTAACTTTCATTAGAACATTTTTATTTCTATGTTTAGAACATAAATATATTTCCAGATAAGTTCTTTGCTGAAAGTCAAATTATTCTGGAAAGCCTGAGAAAAACAAAAAGCAGTACAATTGCTTCCTAATTACAGAGATTACAAGGTGGGAAGTGGGTGAGAAGGGGCTATGCTGTAATGTTTTTACTGTTTTCTATCCATTCTTCTGCAGTTTTGAAACATATGGTAGAGAAAATATTGCTAAAAACTTTTTAGGAAGAAATTTGGTAGTTAGCAGAGACAAAATCAGGGGCAGATGTAGCTCTCTGTTTTGGGAGTGTGGAGTTGGGCGAGAGGAGTCCTAGAGACCATTGCATAAAAGGAAGAGCCTCTGAGGTACCATTTTCCCCAAAGGGAGAGAAGAGGAGAGTGAGAAAATGCTGCCATATGTTAGTGTCAATTTTAAGAGACAAACCCAGGAAAGATTCCTTCATCCACAT
>NW_010205315.1:2548-10771 GCF_000695765.1 Mesitornis unicolor | reverse complement strand
CCTGCATGTCTAGGAAATTAAAATGTATCATGCAAGTTTCCCTTGCAAGCATCCAGCAAATGTCTGTAATACGAAACTATAACATATTTGATTAGAGAAATGATACCTGCACAATTGTACATACCATAAAACTAGCAATACTGAATGTCTGTGGTTTAAGAACTCAATTCCCATCCAAAAACTCACTAGCAGCATTTATTTTAATGAATGAAATGAATGCTGAGAAAAAGCTTCTCCCTGCTTCAGTGCAGCAATGCAAGAATATTTTTCTTATCTGCTGGATGACTTAACTGACCAGCCCCAGGAATGAATGGCAGATGCTCCACTAAGTTACTCTGTGTCCATACTTACTGTCTGAACCCAGCCTGCGTGTAAATCCCATCTGCCTTTGCAGGCACTGCAGTGAGAGCAACATCAAGCCTCCTGGGTTGGTTTTTTTCCAGTATCCTGTGAGTTGAACAGGATATCAGAGAGGGTAAGAGCAGGACAAGCTCTCTGGTAGTAGCTGAGGAGGATCTAGGAAAGAGGGAGGTTTTGGCTGTTGGGCAGGTTTGATAGCGTGACAGCTCCAAAGCCTTATCTGGGAGCTTTTGTTCTAAGCTTTAATAAGAACATGGACTTTTTGCTTGAGGACACTGAGTTTAAAGTAGTTTCTGTTCAGTCTTCTAATATTATTCAACCAATTAGGCTCTGTTAGATTGTTCTTGAAATAATGCATACAACTGTATCAATTCACAGTATGCAGGCCTGTTTTTTCAGTTACGGGTTTTTTGCTGCCTTAGTGACATACACACTACACTTCACTTTGAGTGAGAATCTAAGATTCATGGCAATACACTGCCATGCCATTACTTTTTGCTTCCTGATGTAATTGGCAAATAAGTCCAGTTTATTTTCAGTTTGGACATTCAATGGCAAGAAAACAACAATCAAATAGTCTATATAAGGAAAAAAAAGGAATGTATTAAAAAAATACTTCTCTACTCAAGCAACTGTTACTTTAACTCTGAACTGTAAAATGAGGTGAAGCTGGAGAAATTAATTTTGTTCTACTTTCTGAGCTGACATGTTTGGAAAGTTGGCAGTAGAAGGCCTGAATTACTTATGCTCTAGCCCATTTCTTGTCTCAAGCCTTCATGTTTGTTATCTCTGGAATTGCAGTTCCCCTATATAAATAGCTGGTGTATGGCAGTATGTATAAAGAATATATATGTATATATAAAATATACAATGTAATACAATGTAATACAATAGAGTACAATGTAATACAATAGAGTACAATGCAATACAATACAATACAATGCAACATAATACAATATAATATAATATAATAATCATATCATATCATATCGAGGTTGGGTTTCTGGTTGTTCTTCCAAAGTCTAGGGTGACTCATTGGCCAATCCACCTGTACGTTGTATCTTGTTTTACAGATCAGGATGTCAAAGGCAGCTCTGTATGATGCTACCACAATTTCCTTTGAGTACCATTGTCACTGTCATTGGCCTGCCCTTCAGCAGCTCAGTCCAACAGGCAGCATAGGCTTAGGCAGCTCATGGGGTTTTTTTTGGTATATCAATGGTCATATTACTTTTGTGGCAATAGCAAGAAACAAACCCTGTCTCTTGAAGAAAACTCGCAGTTCTCTTTGAAGTTTTCAGTCATCCATCTGAAAAGATACCTCGCTCGTGTTCACAAAATGCATATATGAAACTGTGGCAGCTCTGCAATTTAGGAAAGGAGCTCTTTGCTGCCATCTCTCAGTGAACTGAGAAGAGGGACATGTATGTACAAACTTTGTGGCACGTTTATTTGCCCACTGTCTTCCTGAGGGGCATTTTCACTGATTTGCTAAGAAATCACTAACATCTGAAGAATCAGAGAAATGACATAAAGTTATACATGTTGTATGGTGAAGAAAATCAGAACTGCATTTAATTATAATCTGTTTAGGAGTTACCATGACTGAATCTCAGTCTTGCATGGGGTAATAAATGAGGCTGAATCCATATGAATATTTAAGTACATTTATTCCTAACTGATCTGATGTGTTGAGTGCTGTGAAAAATGGAAATGAGCCTTTGGTGTGACAGAAGATGATGGTAGCATCATTTAGGTACAATGGTACAGGATCAGCACTGACAAAGGGTGTAAATGGGGGAGACAGTAAATTGCTTTCTCTATGAAATGAGGCAGCCCTTCTTTAGGGTATTCATAGATTTGTCTATTCCCTTTTCGGACAGTAAATTATGAAAAGGGTGCAGCTAATGGGTAAACTGTGGAATAATTTGTTCATGAAATGTTCAAACTGAATTACAGAGTATATCCAAAGATGCTATCTGTGTCTTTCTTCATAGGTGCAGCAGAAATAGTTTAAATACCAACATTTTGTAGAAACATTGCTAAGCACTTGGTGCAAATCAGTGCTGAAATACATTTCAACTTCATTTGGTGATTTCAGAATCAGGCAAAGCTCTTCAGAAAGAACTAATACTTCTTGGTGAACTCAAAGAAAATGGTTTAGGTTTCTTTCTGAGTTTTTATGTGTTATATTTTGAGCTAGTTTTTGCAAGTTTTAAGAAATATCATAGTATCTGAACCTGCTCCTTCCTTATTTGGAGGACTAATTTATTGTTTTTATCATTATAGGACGTTTCCTTAGCACAGTACTGATGAATAGTCTCCTTAAAATCAAAGAGTATGACTATATGGCTATGCAAACACAGAGTTTGACCCGGAAGAGGGGATGTGCTACAGTTTTTGTGACATCCTCCAGGGATTTCACTATTGCTATTGATTTTACATGAAGGCACTGAGATGGTACGGTGATGGACGGCACTGTAAAGCCCTAGGAGAGATGGATAGACATGATTAAGTGTTTATTGGCCAGCAGTCAGTGCCTTTTCCTTATCCTTTCTGGTCCCAATCCACATATGATATGCTGTTACCACTTTTAGCTCCAGGGTTGGTCATTAAACTCAAGCAGAAGTAGCTGATATATTTAGGTCCAGAGGTCTCCAGTTCATTGCTTGTTTATCTCTGTGCTGCAGTCTAACATCGTTACAATATTGAGACTGAAATAAATAGCAGATTTGTTAGGAATATTTAATTTGTTAACAACTTTTTATTTAAATATCATTGATCTTTAAAGTTTTCAGCTATTTTGTTTATTCCTTGGAGAAGTCACAATTTCCTTTGAGATTGTGGTCAGTTGTTACTCTTTCCAGAAGAAACATAGAAATCATGTTTTATTTCAAAAGGGTTTTATCCTCCCTTCATGTCCTGTTTAATGTTTTTAGTTGAATAGGGTGAACCTTTCTAGACATATTTCTGGGATATATGCATTAATATCAGACTCCAGATTGAGAGGTTTTTTATCAGACAAGCAAATGTCGGAGGAAGTCTTGAATGTTATCACTGGGGATGGAGACTGGTACAGTACTCATTCTTTGAGCAAATCTGGTTGTATTTGAATGACACAGAAGAGAGAGTACTTTTATTTTTTTCACTCATTCTATTGCTCTCACAATAAACTATGTGATCTCAGCAAAAATTTTCTGGGATGTGGAAAAATTCAATAGCAAGGTGTACTAAGAAGCAATGAACATACTTTGCAGCTCACTACTGCTTGATATTCAGATGGCCAACTTTTTGAACAGTGCTTTCAGGTTCTGCAGATCAATCTTCTGCTGGATTCTGATCTGAGTGTAGTTGATGGTAATGCCATCAATGCCTTGCTATACAGCAAGAAGTCTTTCTGGAGTCAAGGCTGAGATCCTCACCTAGAAAACACTCAACTTCTCCAGCCACTGACATAAGCTGATAGGACACTGCAGGTACTTGTCCCACTGGGTCTGATTTTATGACCTAGGATCAAGATTTGAATTTCACAGATTTTTTTCCCTGGAGGAGGGAAAGGTAGAGAGTTTCATGTCAGAAGCAACAGGCCAGATCTACTCTAGGTAGAGTAAATAGACATAGATGATACTTGTGAAGTTCACAGAAATATGAAGTACATCCTTTCCACCTTTGTTGCACCACTTTAGTTAAATGTAATTTGCAACTAATATAGAGCGTATATGTGATTTGGTTTGAGCTAAGTACATAACTTTCAGTGAGCACTGCATTAACACAATATTTAACTGTTATTTTCTGCTCAGGAGATGCCTGTGAACTGCCATCATTTCTTTTCTCATAGTTGTTATTCAAGGTTAGCTTTTCAGCATTTTCAGATCCAATGAATTTGTGAGAAATACTCTACATTTTGGACATGTTACCTCAGTGCCACTACCCAACCAAAGACATACGAAGTTGTGTCAGGCCAACAGTCTTTCTGTCACTCATAATAGTATTATTCATAAAATCTGGTTCTGACAGTTCTGTGCCCAAAATCCATTTCACACACTAAACCAGTGTAGAAACGGTCAATTGCAAATGCCTCAGAAAAGTTAGTTAGAACACTGACTGAATATTCATAGCAACCCTCTTTTACATAATGTATCTTTTTACAATAAAAATTTTATTACCTCTTTATTTGCTAATGTTCCCTGATGAAAAGTCAATGGTTCTAGGAAAAAAACCTTTCAAAATTGTGTTTTTCTCTATCATCTGAAAGTTCAGAGCTATGAAGTCTTTGCCCAGACAGCTTGGCACATTGTTTGTTGTCACTCGCTTCCATTTATCAATCGATTGCTGCTGGTTGCTCAGGTTTGTCACAGACTCTGCTTCAGTTTCCTTTTGCTGTCCCTTATAGTCATAAAGAAGTACCTTGTCACCCCTCCTGCTGTGGCTGAGTTGGGTGGCTGCTCTTCTCACATCTACCCCAGCTGCTTTCCACCTGACCTGAGCACAGGCCTTAATTTCTTCAGTGATGTTCCATCTGTACAAATGTGAATGCTGGAGGGGTTTTTCTGCTCTGGAGGTCTGTTTTGATTTTTTTTTTTCAGGTTCATTCTTCCACATTCTGGACTTCATGGTCAAATGCCTTGAAAATTCATTTTCTCAAACCTAGTCTGAGATTTCATTGGAAAGATTGCATTGTGTATGTAATTACACCTTCTGCCTCAAGATCACTCAATAATTTATACCCCATTACAATGTGTTTCTATAGGAAATCATGGTTGCTTGACCAACTCAATTGTACTATGTGTTCCAGAAGAATTTGCTATCATAAAACTGCATAGTAAAGCATTTTTAAAAAGCGGAATAATCCAAGGATAGCTGGGAACTTTATATAAACTAAAGCAGTATTCCAGCAGTGCATAGCATCAAGTAAAATATACCCTAGCTATATTGATATCTTCTATCCCTACAATAGAAATAATGACAAATATGATATTAAACTATTCAAATGCTTCAGCCATTTAACCTTTTTGTAGAGTATGTATTGTGAGCACCCTGTTTTCTGCAGCAAGGTAGCTGGTTTATGACAAGCTGTTTTATAGCTTTTCTCTAAAAACCACTTATGATTTAAAATTTTTTAAACTGAAAATACACTGTATTTTTACTACATCAAAATAGTTCATAAGCATTTAATAGAAGACAGAGGAAACTGGGTGACATTGTGCTTAAGGTGCCAGTAACTTTATACTCTCATGTATAAAGACGTAAAGGGAGCTGAAGAGCTCATACAGGATATGAAGTATTTTGGGCAAGTGTACTATTCTTGTCTCAGGAGTTAGAGAGGATTGGATTTGATTTGTGGGGAGGTGTTTGATAGTGATTCTGACTGTGATTCTTAGTAGTGGTGTTATGGTCTAGTGGTCTGCATCCTCAGGAGCTCTGCCTGCTTCAGCTCAGTCAATGCCACATGAAGAGCCCAAGTGCACATCTTCCAAAGCTCCAGAAGAAGGAACCCTCTGATCTTCTTAACTGTAGAAAAAATGGCAGACTACAGTTCACAGCTTTTCCTGAAATCGTGGATATATTATTGTTCATTATATAGCTGCTGTAGAGACTCAGGGAATTTAAAAGGAGGAATAGACAGTTGCAAATATTACACTGAACTGGAGAGCAATGATAAGAAACTGTTAGAAGAATGTGCCTTCTAGCTGCAATTAGAGGTTGCCTGCAGAAATCCTTGTGAATTCCAGTTCCTTTCCTTGAGCTAAAAGAGGTGCATGGATTAGGAAGCATCATTCCTGTAGGCAAAGGAAGAAAACCTTTGCCACCTTGCAGCTGCCTGTGCTTAACTCTCTCTTTTATTATTCCTTCACAGTTTCCTTTTCTTCAGTGATGCATCACCTCTCCAGGTAATAAATCATAGAATCTTTGTGGTTAATGTCTTCATTTTGCATGGCAAACACATGCCATAAATCTAGGTGAAGCTTAATAACTGGTATGTGGCATCCTTCTTCCTGTGAATGGCAGAGACAGAGGATCCCATTTCCACTCTGCTTTCCCACTAGAAGAGAGACAAAGCTTGTTGATCAACTATTTGGTAATACAGTGATTGATACCAATACTCAAAAATAAAACTAGGGGAGAGAGATGCTAATACTGGCCTTATCACTTCTCAAAATCCTACTAGAAGACTCCACATTGGTCAAGGTTTCTAGAAGAGCATGACATTTGTATCACTGCTCAAGTACCAGCACTGACCCATGTGTTCTGCTTTCAGCACTGTTGTTTGTACCTGGCACTATGAAGTGTTATGGAGACCCGCAAGTCTTGCTTTACCTGGAGCACAATTACACAATGTAGATAGGTCTTGTAATCACGTTTCTCTTGGGCAAACCGTCCTCTCCTCATTCTAACCATGCCTGTGTGAACACCCAGCTCCCCCTCATGGAAGCCCTTTGAAAGAAATGAAAGAACTGTAATGATGAAAAGAGGTCTAAAATGGACTGGGCTGATTCCAGAGTTGGCCAGACTAGTAGAATCATTTTCTTATAAGACTTACTCATGGCATCTCCATGTTCCTTGTACCACCTTGACTGCTTGGGATAGTTTTGGCAGCCAGGTACTCATTGTACTATGAAGTAAAGGATCATAGAGCCCAAAGTGG
This sequence comes from Mesitornis unicolor, assembly GCF_000695765.1. NCBI lineage: Eukaryota > Metazoa > Chordata > Aves > Mesitornithiformes > Mesitornithidae > Mesitornis > Mesitornis unicolor. The sequence continues at coordinate 3,765 of NW_010205315.1, read as the reverse complement.
AACTGACAGGTCTGAAACAAAGACAGCGGAAATTTTCTCTGAGCCGGAGTGGTGATATCAGCCCCTTGTGAGGCAATTACAGTGCAAGCTAATGAAATCAGATGCCAGCTTTGCTGATATAACTAGTTTCACAACCTCTAGCCTTCCTAGCATAACACAGAATGATTCATAATGGTACTGCACAGAACTCCTTTGATTAGATTTCAGCAGTGGAGCGAGTTATTTTAGCTAGGCAGAAGCATGCAAAGCCTGTAGGCTCAGACACATGGTAACTGAATAAATAGACTCAGGCTTTTGCTATCACAAAAAGAAATTAAGAACTCAGTGTAAAAGAGGTAAGAGCCTACCTCTAAAAGACACCCATTCAGCTGAAGTCATCTAACTGTGCTTCATTCAAAAATCACATTTCTGGATGAGGGAACAGGTTGCCGTTTCCCAGAAAAACTCCCAGTGGTGAGGATGCCTTCAAGTGAAGTTTGTGAGTGCAGCTGTAACATTCAAACGTCAAAAATGCCTTCAGCACATAAAGAAAATTGGATGCTAATCAGTAAGCAGAGATTCTGAAGACAAACTTTTTCATGGATACTACCTCAATGGAAGGTGGTATTTCAGTATTTCGACCAAGTTTCAGTGCTAAGCACATGAACCCCATATAGCACAGGCACTTGCATGGGGTTCTTTTCATATCCCCATCCCTGGCAACTGTTTTGCAATGCTTACTGCAGCCTGCTGACCAAAGGGTATTGAAAAAGCAGTTAACATTGCAGGAGGTGAATGTTTCTGGGTCCATGTATTCAGTGCATGGAATATTCTTCCCATCCTCACGGTGGTTTTCACTCTTGCCTGATAAAGACTACTGCTAGGGATCAAGTTTGGTTCATTTTACCTTTCCCATTATGATGGGAAATCTTTCCCAAGGAAGATGGCTTTTTCCCCAGCCAAAATACTCTGGATTTCGGATGCCTTCAAGTAGCAAATCGTAGATGGACATAAAGGCATGGCTGACTCTTGGCTTGCTAATGGATTTGAAGAGAACAAGAAGAGAACAAATTCAGGACTCCATGAAGGAAGGAGAAGAAAGTCCATAAATGCCCTTTCCTGACTCTGCTGGTAACTGGAGAGGAAGCAGGAGTGTTTTTTTTTTATAATACTTTTGTGCTATTTTTCTGAAATGGTTTATAAGTTCTCTCAAGTGGAGAAGGTGGCATCACACTGAG
>NW_010205315.1:0-2517 GCF_000695765.1 Mesitornis unicolor | reverse complement strand
AAGAGTGTGGCCAGTTGGCAAGGAAACTCCTGGTACTTTCAATGTTGGCTTCAAAAAGGGAGAAGAAATTATTTTTACTCTCTTGAATAAGAATTGCTTATAGTGAAACAGATTTAACAGCCCATTAAGTCAGTCAGTACGAAATGAACTTAACTGGCCAGATTGACACCTGGAGAATACACCTTGCGCTAGAGGGAATCTCCATCTGTGTAGAGTTGGTGCAGCTCATTCTGTTATATCTTGCTATGGATCTGACATCTGTGAAGCTTCTGCTGCTGGAGCTTCATTTTCTGGATGATTGGAGCAGGCTCAGACAACAAAGGAAGACTTAAAGCAGAATGAATACTATTATGCTATGCCCCATCCTTGATTAGCAAAATAAGCAGAGAAGAGCACACTGGTTTACACTTAATATCCTGCAGCTCCAGGGCCATGCAGATCCTACTCACATTACTTCTCTATCATATCTGAACCATAAATGTTGTGATATATCCAGTCCATTTAATACTTTTGGTTTTCTTAATTATTGTAAAGAACAGACACATTTTCTTCAGTGCAATTAAGAGCTGATGTCCTTTCCCGGGTGGAAATGACATAGGGCGAACTGATGCTGTAAACTACCGAGCGCTGTTTGAGAGCCAGGCACTGGCAAGGAAAAAGCAGATTTCTTCTGTAGAAAAGTAGATGCTAATTCTGCATTTATTCTGCTCATAAAATATCAAAAATCCTGTCTGAGAGAGATCCAGAATATTATATTCTAAGAACTATGAAGTTCAGCTAAAGTGTCGACAGAAGAGTTTATCATGAGATATATCACTTTCTTTAGATAAACCTTGCTTTTCAAATTCCCATGCTATTATTTTCATTTTGAGGAGGTTTAAAAATATACCATCAAATAAGATATTTCTAAAATGAGAAAATCCTGTACGAAAAAGGACAAGATTCTGAACCTGGAATTGTGCATAATAATATTTGGCCTATAGATGGAATAAAATTTCTCTCTATCATTCTCAGGTTTTGAATTAAGTGATAGCGTATGAAACTGACTATCTACATGGACAATGTCAAGAGGTCCCAAAATAGTCGTATGGCAGTCTAAACAGTCATGTTGTCCCTGAAAATTTCTTACCATTGAATGTTTAAAGCATCAATCCCAGTGTTCAATACCACCCCACAGAGAATTTCCGTTTTAATTTCTTTGCTGTGGTGTGGGATTATCTCTGTAATCCTAGTTATGGCGATGTGTAACTCGTGCTGTAAAAAGAAAGGGGATGTAACTGGACAGGCATGAAGTTTGGCAGCACACCTTCTCCCATCACTCACTCAACAGTCATTGCACTGAGTCCTGAAGTTGGCCGAGTGGATCTGTTGTTACTTGGTCATTGGAAATTGTAGTGCATCGTCATCATCATACCAAATTACAAACTGCTGACTGTTTTTTCCAACAATAAGGAACTGCGATAGCTGTTTCCTTCTTCTGTATATTGTATGAATTTATATATAGTTTCTTATTAAATCACAAACAGAAGTCTTAGAATTCATAGCGTTTTGATTATGAACTTAGGTCACAATTTTGCATTTACTTATGAGACTACCATGGGGAACGAAGAAATCATCAGAAGTGCTTTAAGCAGCCACTGCGTACCAGTTTATAAGCCAGAGAAAAGTTGGGTAGTTCATTATATTAAAAGCAGAAGACACAGATTTGGTAACTGGCCAGACTCTGTATCACACACATGGGTACCAAAGAAACATCACTTCAGTGTGCTTTGTCTGGGAGAGAACTTTTACCTTTGCACAAGTGTGAAGGCAGAGCTCCCTGTCAGTTTATGTCCCAGAAATGGGAGTGGGCTGTGGAATTATTTCCATTGATTGCAACTCATTTACATTCTCTTTTTTTTTTTATTGCCTTCCCTTTTGAAGAATTGATTTCAATAAGGGGAGCAGTATCAAGAGAAAATTGGCTGCATTGAATTCACATTGAAGTGATTAAAAAACATGGAAGTTATTAGAAAAATAAACATATTTCCTTTTCCATTATGCAATATTTCATCAACAGATTTATTAGTTTAATATACTGCCTAAGTACAAATGACAAGGACTATTATTTAGCATCATTGGAAAATAATTTTGGCAGCTGGAGAACATGGGTTTTATGTATGCAATACTGCTTACAATTAAATATGTTTTTTTTATGAAAGAGATTATATAGTAATTCACCTTATGTAGCCAAGAATGAATAGGGTGAGGATAGTCTACATCTTCACAAAAAGAGCCAAGTTTTGTTTACATTTTTGAGATTATTGTAAAATCTTAACTACTCAAGAAAATCTATGTAAGGGTTATTTGGAGAGTAATCAAGCAATGGTCTGCACAGGCAGATACTAAACAAGGTTTCCACTGTGCAAAGCTAGCGCTCTTGCATTGAGAAGAGGTGCTGTAGCTGAGATGACAATCTAGTTTGCAACTTATGGAGAAAGATAACTGAAGAAAATAAAATAATAATAAAATAAAAAT
>NW_010205314.1:4092-4479 GCF_000695765.1 Mesitornis unicolor | reverse complement strand
GCTGGTTCATCATGCTTGCTCCACAATCTTTGTTGTTCTTTGTTGTTGTAGACGATCCATTTGTTATTGCCTGTTATCATACCTTGCAAAAAGGGATTGTTTTCTTCACATTTTAAGAGAGAATTACAGATGTCAATGAGCTTAATGAGATTAATTTATTTGAGCTCATATGATACCCAAATATCAAGCTTCCTAACATATCCAAGTTGTTTTAAATGGTTTTTAATGCTCAATTTTTATATGTTCAGATTATCAGCAATCTCTCGTGTCGTTAAACACTGATTGGAGTCGATCAATGCCTTGATTTTGTCATTATCAACTTCGATTGGTCTTCATGAGCATGGTGCATCTTTAACATCAAAATCTCGGGACCAAAGTTTAGCAAAC
>NW_010205314.1:0-3950 GCF_000695765.1 Mesitornis unicolor | reverse complement strand
GTTCCTTTTAATCTCCCTCCTCTCCTCTCCTCTCCTCTCCTCTCCTCTCCTCTCCTCTCCTCTCCTCTCCCTCTCCTCTCCCTCTCCTCTCCTCCTCTCTTATCTGTCTTGGTCTCAGCCTCTCCGTCTCTCTTGGCCTTGGCACTCTCCCCCTCCCTCAATCTTTGCAGCTCTCCCCCCCTCTGTCTCACTCACTCTCTCAATGTCACCCTCCCTCTATCTCAGCCCAAGCCTCTCTCACTGCCTTGGCTTCCCCCTTTCCTCCTTTCTCTCTCTCCACCTCGCCCCCTGTCTCTCTCACTCTGTCTTTAAATCTCTCTTGGCATGTATCCATCTGTCTTATCCCTGCCCCCCACCATTCCTGGCCTCTGTGTGCGTATCTTCCCACACACACACTCTCTCTGCATTGCCTCCCCTCTCTTGGTCTCTGCCCCTCTCTCTTTAAGGCTCTCTTGCCATGTCTCACTCTCTCTCTCATCCTTGCCCTTTGCCCCTATCCCCCAGTCTAAATTTCTAATTACATAGTTTACATCTGCTTTGTGTTATCTGTGTGATCCTGGATAATCACCTGCTGGATGCAGAAGGCACCACCAGCTAACATCTTATACAGTAAAGAACACTTCACATTAAAAGCTATATATTTAAAATGAACCGTGCTTTAATTGCTCCTTGTAAGAGTAAGAAACAGAGAGAAAACAAGCATTAATATTTTCATAGAAGCCTTTATTTACAACTTGTTTAACACCTGTACACTTCTCTCTTGCCTTGGAAGCATTAGTTTATTTGGGAAAAATATTAAATGTTTAATTATAATGACCATTACCAGGTTTGTTTTTTTTTTCTTTATACAAATATGTATATTGCTACCACTACCACAACAACCTGGTAGTTACAGATGTCATAGGTGAACTGAAATGGGAAATTAATTTTTTGACACTATAGGAATCCAGTCTCTTAAAGAAAATATATCACTGGCAATTTCATAAACAGGTATTTTGGTAACTGGTCAAAACCTAATTCAGGACTATCAAACAAATTGTTATTATGAAAGTAAAGGAGTTTTCTATGCAGGACAAATGAAGTTAGCATATCACAGACATGGTGGAGATCACTGCTGAGTTGTGACTTTAAATTTGCAGTCATTTAATGACAGAAATGCTAATCTAATCTAATTAAAATAGCCAGCACAGTTGTTGGAAGTTACTAGTGCCACCCAATATTTCTCTGATGCATTAAGTGGACTCAAACAGCTCTTTTCAAGCTAAACTCGTGTCTATATAATACCTTCAGGCTCAAAAACAACTGCTAGTTGGTCACTAATGCCAGAGACCACTTGGAAAAATGAGATCTTGGAACATCCATCAAGGTGGCTCCAAAGAAAGCACAACCAACCCCTGCCCCCCAACACAAAACTATCACCATCAGGATTCCCTCATCCAATGTGGCTTGGGGAAGGGATAAGGTCCTAATGGCAGCAGTGTTTGCAAACAGGAAATACATCACACACCAAACTCCCAAGAAGGAAGAGAACACATTTTCATACAGCTTGCTCTGATACTTAACAAGAGATCTAGGACTTGAACCCCTATCTCTGCTGGGTGAAAAGTGACATGTTACTGTCCAGAACTCAATTACTCCTTCGAGGCCAAGTCACAATCCACTGCAAGTGGATGCTAGGGGTTCAGGAAGGACATGTCTCTGTCTCCTAAGCAGTGAGGAGTCATCCCAGACTGCTGTCAGCCAGAGAGCATCTGGCAGCCATGGAACTCTCAAATCTTCCAAAATCAAAAGAGAGAACACAGGCCCAGATTGTATACTTCTCTTTCTTCCAAGGCAGGGGTAGGGAGAAAGAATGGTCTGGTAACTTACCCTGATCATTCACTTCTACAGTTTTCCTGGGACTCAGTCCTTACCTGTACTTCCCCTCATAGTATGGCAGAGACCTTCCTGTGCAAAAGGAGGTAAGGACAAGCTGTACCTCCAAATCACTCTGCTTATCTCCACCTAAACAGATATTAAGGTCCCTGAGGACTAAATAAATGCAAGTATCTCAGCATCAGGTTGCCTAGAGCTTCATTAGATGGGCCAGGGACTAGGCTCATGCTGTGTTTTGTGATTGGAAGTGACTGTAGAGACTAGTGGAAACTTATAAATACTGGTTAGAATAGCATAGCGCTCCCCAACAGGTCAGTCCCCAACCTATACTAGTATATGGGGTTGTTCTTCCCCAGGTGCAAGACTTGACACTTGCCCTTGTCGTATTTCATTAAATTTCATAGGATAGGATAGGATAATTTCAGTTGGAAGGGACCTACAAATGATCATCTAGTCCAACTGCCTGACAGCTTCAGGGCTGACCAAAACTTAAAGCACATTATTAAGGGCATTGTCCGAATGTGTCTTAAACACTGACAGGCATGGGGCACAAATATATGGTGAATATATGGAATAGTACTGGTCCCAGTACCGACCCCTGGGGGACTCCACTAGATGCAGGCCTCCAACTAGACTCTGTCCCATTGACCATAACTCTCTGACTTCTTTCCTTCAACCAGTTCCCAATCCACCACACTACCCGATCATCCAGACCACAGTTCCTCAGTTTAGCTGCGAGGATGCTATGGGAGACGGTGTCAAATGCTTTACTGAAACCAAGTATCTGCCCTACCAGCATCCATCCACCTGGTTATGTCCTCATAAAAGGCTATCAGGTTGGTCAAACATGACTTCCCCTTGGTGAAACCATGCTGACTGCTCCTAATGACCCTCTTATCCTTGATATGCCTTGAGATGGCACCAAGGATAAGCTGTTCCATCACCTTTCCAGGGATGGAGGTTAGGCTGATCGGTCTGTAGTTACCCAGGTCCTCCTTCTTACCCTTTTTGAAGACTGGAGTGACATTTGCTTTCCTCCAGCCCTCAGGCACCTCTCCTGTTGCCTGCAACTTATCAAAGATGATGGAGAGTGGCCCAGCAATGCCTCCTGCCAGCTCTCTCAGCACCCGCGGTTGCATCCCATCAGGGCCCGTGGATTTATGGATGTCCAGATTGCTTAATTGCTCCCTAACCCAGTCCTCATCAACTGAGGCAAACTCCTCCTGTATCCTGACTTCCTCTGGGGCCTCAGGGGTCTGGGGCTCCTGAGGACAGTCTCCAGCAGTGCAGACAGAGACAAAGAAGGCATTCACTAACTCCGCCTTCTTAGTATCCTCTGTCACCAGGGCACCCACCTCATTCAGCACTGGGCCTACATTGCCTCTAGCATTAGTTTTGTCTGAAGTGTATTGGAAGAAGCCCTTTCTGTTGTCCTTGACCTCTCTTGCAAGGTTTAATTCCAAGGAGGCCTTAGCTTTCCTAGTTGCCTCCCTAAATCCTCTGACAACAGTCCTATATTTCTCCCAAGTGGCCATCCCCTCCTTTCACGACCTATAGACTCTCTTCTTCCACTTGAGTTTGGCCAACAGTTCCTTGTTTAACCATGCAGGTCTCCTGGCTCCCTTTCTTGATTTCCTACCCATTGGGATGCTCTGATCCTGAGCTTGGAAGAAGTGGTCCTCGAATATAAACCAACTATCTTGGACCTCTTTACCTTCTAGTAGCCCAGCCCATGGAATTTCCCCTAGCAATTGCTTGAAAAGGCCAAAGTTGGCCCTGCTGAAGTCCAGGGTTTTGATCCTGCTTGGTATTCTGTTCCTATCTGCTGGAAATATAACACAGCAGAGAGGGAACAGTCCTGGAGGCTCCTGGAGTGTGTGGAAGACAACTTCCTGACACAGCTGGTAAAGGAACTGACAAGGGAAGGTGCCCTGCTGGACCTGCTGTTAGCAAACAGAGAAGGTCTTGTGGGGGATGTGATGGTTGGAGGCTGTCTTGGGCATAGTGATCATGAAATGATAGAGTTTTCAATCCTTGGACAAGTAAGGAGAGGGGATAGCAGAACTGCCACTTTG
>NW_010205313.1:22360-27168 GCF_000695765.1 Mesitornis unicolor | reverse complement strand
CTGAGTTTCACCCACAAGCACTCTGTCCTACTGTCACCCTCAAGCTCCAGCTTTGTTGGCTATATGTTTGTTGGCTTTGAGTTTAGATATTTAGTTTAGCTTTCTTGAAGCCACATTTACAGAATCTCAGAACGGTAGGGATTGGAAGGGACCTCAGAAGTCCAACCCCCTGCTAGGGCAGGATCACCTAGAGAAATCACACAGGAGCACATCCAGGTGGATTTAGTTCAGAAAGTGTCCCTGAACTGAATATAGTTGGCATATTCAAGGATGTGGGGTTTGTACTTGTCATGTGGGATTTATGCTTGCCCTGTTCTTCCACTGCATCCACCTATGTCTGTTGCTGGAGACTAGGAAGGTCAGTAGAGCTGTTGTTGTGTTGCAATAGCCTCCTGTAGATATTCCATGGGGCTAGATGTTTTTATTTCCTTCATAAAAACAAAACCTCCCGTCACTTTGAAGATTCACTTGAATTACGTATTGGGTTTATTAAGTATGAGTTTAAAAACAGTTCCACTGCTAATGCAATATTTGGCAATGTCTTTTGTAGCCAATGTCCTCTTTTTCCCTTCAAAGTATTTTACAGCAAATTTTTGCAACTTATACTTAGTACTGTGATAATGTATTTCCTAATCTCACTAGATGTCTCACGCATAGTCACAATTTTTTTAATGCTGATTATCTTTTTGACAGAATATGAAAGGTATGTTCAAGATAACTTGGAGCTACAATGGCATTTTGCTTGTAAAAGCCGTCAGCTACAACAGGTACAAAACCAAATACTTAAGAGAAACAGTCAACAGCAAGATTCAGGAGGATATAGACTTCATGAAGAAACACAGCCCTCTGCTGGAAGAAAAGCTGCATCTAGAGGGTGAAGCTGTGAAGGATGTGTTACTGGTTTATGAAAAGGTAAATGAAACAAATGAAGATTCTTTTAGAACCTCTCCACTACATAAGTGCATACCCTTCTAGAGCACAACAGTCTTTTGGAAGTACCAAAGTCTGTTTTAAATTTTGTACACAAACACTGCAAATTATGTGTTTATACTGCTACATACAGGCAGGCAGTGCAGACAGAATCTAGTGAGGATAATGCTGTTGACCTTTAATAAGTTTCTCTTAAGCATGTATGGAATGTAATTCTAACTTTGTACATTGATTTCATGTGGGTTTTTTCATGGGAAAAGTAGAAGGCACATATCTGATATTTGCATAGATTCTTCTCACATTTCTCACAGACATCAGCATTTGTTCCATAATATGGAGATGTTAGAAGCTGTCAAAAAAATGTTTGTAAGATTTATTTTTAAGTGATGAAGTACATTTTTCATAATTTTTAAAATAGGATTTATTCATAATAATATTGATGATATTTTATTATTTGTTGATAATAAATGCTTAATGTGGATAATGTAATACTGAATAACTGAAGTGTAATCAAGTTGTAGGTAGCTTAAAATTGATGTCTAAAATGAGAGGGATACTGTGCTACTTAAAGAACAGATTTTAGTAGGAATTATAATGTAGTAACTTTCTATGGTAACTTTCAAATACCAATCCAGAGATTAATCCCTTTTTCAAGGTACTTGCAGCCTAAAAATGGTCTTTTTTTTGGTAAATGATTCTTAATAAATTATTGTTTATTATTTTGAGGACTCAACATTAATGTCAAAATACTTCTATAATTAAAAAGAGTTATTTGCGTATTACAAAAGTAATATGAGATTTATCACAAATTAGTTCTGACCTATGAAGTAGCTTACAGTTCAGTCAGTTTTATGAGATATTTTCAAAATACTGGCTAATTAAAAACAAGGGGTTTTAATTTTTTTTATCCTTTTTCCTTGTAAATGTCTTAGAATATGTTGCATACAGTCAAATATTGAGGTGTGCTAAGATGCAACTCAAATAGTAGACTTAAAATAGTTTTTTTCTAAAGACTATTTTAAATAAATGCATTTTTCTGAGGTTTTCTTTCTTTCCAAAAAATGGCACTACGTATCGTAATAAGATAGATTTTGTGTTACTATAACTTATTTATGTATTTTATTTCAACAACATTTCTAATAGTAAAATAAAATATTTATGACTTTTATGGTACTCTAATTTCTATGCTGTTTGTTTCTCAGGTTTGTTTTTTCCTCCCATGGCCTTAAAAAAGCAGCTGAAACTTGTATTTCTTTGCAATTTAAACAATTACTTAATTGTGAATCACTAACTTTTGATTTCCAGAGAACTAGTTTGAGCAGTGAAGTGCTAGATTATAATAAATATTTTATATCATGTTATTTGTTTATATTGTAATATTTTAAGAAGTAGAGACAGTAGATCTGTATGTATCTTTACAGTTGTTAGCAACTGAGTGTCCCAGTACTATTTATACCATTGAAAATGGTGTTCATTGTCTGAGCTGTCTCAGGCCCCTCTTTTATATGGGTGACTGCTGGTCTTGTACATCCTGTAGGAGATGTTTAAGTAACGATTCTGTCAGATTACTAAGTGAAACTTTAGTGGCTTCTTTTAACATTATTTCTTTCTTTCTGCTCCAGAGGTCACTATCTTCCCATGGAAATAGCCACCTTTTCACAATAACTTCAAAATTTTGTAACAGAATGAAAGCCCTTTTGCTAATATTTCATTATGCTATACAGTTATGTTATACAGTTTTACAACACATATTCTGTTGTCTTTCGCTAGGTTTGTGTCTACTGTAGACCGTGCAGAATTTGTTGTTACATTGCATGGCATCACAAACTACTACTCTTAAGTTTAAACTCAATTTTTTAAATGGCAAAGATTAAATTTCAGACAAATCTTGAAATTATATTTTATTTTAAACATTATCTATGTTTTTTATAACATCTTTCATAAAACATATTTTGCTTCCTTAGGCATCAAAATATATAGTGATGTTTGTTGTGAACTCATGGAAATACAAAAGACTATTAAAAGGATTGATGAAGAATCTGAAAAGAAGATAAAATCTATGGATGAGAAAATTAAATATACTGAGGAGTTATTGAGTCAATACAAGTAAGATCTATTCAATATGGTATTGTAATGTCCTGTTAGTTTTAATAGTGACAATCAAATTATAGAAAATTTGCTTTTAGGAATAATTATAACTTGTGATTTTTGTAAAATTAAAATGAATAAAATTATACATAAAACAAGTATTTGCCTTGTTTGTCTTAGCTTGCATTAGTAGAATAAGGAAGAGATGATGTTCACAAATATACCCAAAAGGAAAGTTCCATGAATCGACTCCTAAAGCATGTCAGTTTTATCTTATTTTACTGATGAATTTTTAATCCCTTTGACAGAACTTTTTACTGTCATTCTTATAGACAGCACAAATTACTTGCATTGAATATCAACATTTATCACAGTACCATGTTATGTCATAATTATAACTTAATTTTGAATTTGCATATTAACTAGAACAGTTCTAGCCAACAACACATACTTTTGAACTTATCAAAATACCTTGTTTTTAATTTTTTTTAAACAAGCAAACAAAATTACTATAACTTTATTGGATTGCAAGGTAGCTTCTGTATGGCAATGACTTATGTTACAGTTTCCTCACTGTAATCTTGTCCAGCTCTTAACCCCTGAATTATAGAGAATTGTAGAGCTACAGTAACAGAGGACACCACTAATGGCCAGTCAGTGACAAGTAATCTCTCCTTTCTGTCGCTGAACATAGAGACAAAGAGTCAGCACCAGCAATAACTATGCCAAAGAACAAGAATACCAAGTACTGTCATGTTTGATAGGAGGCTGCACTTGACTTTGCTGCATATGCCTATGGCTAGTTGCCAGGTTTTATTTGGCAAAGTAGCAAGTGACACAGTGGCTCTTTTTCACTTGAGATGAGGAAAGCTTACAGGCATAATTGGAAGAATTCAGTAAATTTTTGAGATAACCTTACTGGCAGTAACAGATGTTTCCGTACGTCATCTATATGACAGCAACTGTTCTTCAAATGCCAGGTATTTCAAAAACTGCGTGGCAATTATGGAGTATATATATTTTGCAGTAAGTAATTGAATTTGGTCCATCCAATTCATTCAGAACTACCTAGAATCACTTGGAGTTTATATACGAGTTCCGCATTTCAAGTTGTGCTATGTGCTACCTGAGTTGGGACAGCATTCATTGTTTTGATATTCCAGAGAGCTGATGTCAGAAAGTGTCTGATGTGTACATTAGTGACTGTAAACCTGTCCTGCTCACTGATGCTTCATTTAAGGCAGCAAGACTAATGCTAATGGTTGAGATGTGCATGCAGATTCGTGTCTTTATTTCAGAAGGTGTTAATTTCCCATCCAGCAAAACCATTGCCAGGGACTGTCCCATCTAACTCCCTTTCTCTGTTTCTTTTCAAGGATCATTCTGATGAGAATTCACTATAGAGTTAATCTCATTAGTTTGCCTAAGAGCAGTAAAGGAGCAACTACAGAGCTGAAGAGAAGTTTCTAGTCACAGAAATTCTTCATTTTTAAAGGAATGAGGGCTTTAGTAGGGTGTCCGTTATCTAAAGATACCTGTACTATCTCAAGTTAGTGCCATATCTCTTCTACAATCATTCTGTCTCTTCAAAATTAAGACAATGCAGTTCTCTTACTGCAGAATGTGTGTTTCCATACACTGATCCATTCAACTTGCAGGAAGTACTGTGAACACAAAATACTCCCTGATCATTTTTAGAGGAGGATTATGTTAGACTTCACAAAGTAGCGTTAAGTCTCTCAAAGAGACAGACCATCTGTGCCTGCTGGATAACTGTGGGATTCTAGAAT
>NW_010205313.1:0-22329 GCF_000695765.1 Mesitornis unicolor | reverse complement strand
CTTTCCCTATGCTTCCAAATATGACTGTCAACTACAAGAGCTACTCTTCACACCAGCACAGATGTAGTATTTATAAGAGCTGTTATTCAATTCTGCTCAGAGAAAGCCTATTTGCCAAAGATGGTTCTCATCTGTACATATCTAAGAATCTTACACCACATGTCAACTCGTCCTTGTCAAGAAAGCATTAAAGTCTAGAAATTGTTGCTAGCAGAAATAAAATATGTGATTTTTGCATGTTTACATGCCAGCAGCACACTGCCAGACGTTCTAAAAAGACAGAAAGTAAGCAGCTATGAATAACTTATTGTTGCAGTTTAAACCCAGTAGGCAGCTGAGACCCACACAACTGCTCACTCACTCACCTAAAGCAGGATGAGGTGGAGAATCGGAAAGCTGTAAGTGTGAAAACTCACAGGTTGAGATAAGGACACTTTAATGGGGAAAGCAAAAGCTGCATGCACAAGTAAAGCAAAATAAGGAATTAATTCACTGCTTCCCGTTGGCAGCTAAGTGTTCAGCCATCTCCAGGAAAGCAGTGCTCCATCACATGTAATGGTTACTTGGGATGACAGATGCCATTAACTCCCAACAAGCAACCTCCTTTCTCCTTCCTCCCTGCAGCTTTTATTGCTGAGCAGATATCATATGGTATGGGGTATCCCTCTGGTCAGTTGGGGTCAGCTGTTCCAGCTACATGCCCTCCCAACCTCTTGTGCACCCACAACCTGCTCATTACTGGGGAAGTCAGGCAAGCAGAAAAGGCCTTGATGCTGTGTAAGCACTGTTCAGCAACAACTAAAACATCCCTGTGTTATCATTACTCTTTACAGCACAAATCCAAAACATAGCCCCATACAAGCTACTGTGAAGAAAATTAACTCTATTCCAGCCAAAACCAGCATACTTATATGCAAGTCCATTGTAATTACTGCATTTTTGTAGGCTTGTCTACCATGGAGGCCAACACCAGATCCTCAAATAACTGAGTAGTTGTGAGACCTTAGGGTACTGCAAGGTATCCTACTTATTTGATGTACCAAATAGGAAGAGTTGTTATACTTTTTAACCTGTATGCAGACTGTTTTAGTAATATACTAGGGAATAAAACAAGGCAGTAGAAGTAAAGTATTTTGGTCTCATCTGTGAAGGCACTCATTCTCAGAAGGACATAAAGAAGAGGTCATAGCTGATGTAGCTGTTTTCTATTTGTTTTAGGTTTTCTTTTAATTTCTTTGTTCAAGAAATAATTGGAATTGATAAATATGATTGTTTTGGTTAACGTTTATGGTGCTCAGTAGGCCATGGTACAGAGCTGCACCTGCTTAGAATAATGGGGGTTGGTTGTATAATTTCCAGTTTCTTTAGATTGTAACATCATTGTGTTCAGTTCTGGGCCCCTCACTATAAGAAGGATGTTGAGATTCTGGAGCGTGTTCAGAGAAGAGCCACAAGGATGGTGACGGGTCTGGAGAACAAGCCTTATGAGGAGCGGCTAAGGGAACTGGGCTTGTTTAGCCTGGAGAAGAGAAGGCTGAGGGGAGACCTCATCACCACCTACAACTACCTAAAGGGAGGTTGTAGAGAGGTGGGTGCTGGTCTCTTCTCCCAGGTGATGGAGGATAGAACAAGGGGAAATGGCACCAAGCTGTGCCAAGGGAGGTTCAGGTTAGAGATAAGGAGGAAGTTCTTTACTGAGAGGGTCGTCAGAAGCTGGAACAGGCTGCCCAGGGAGGTGGTGGAGTCACCATCCTTGGATGTATTTAAAAAGCGGGTAGACGAGGTACTTAAGGATATGGTTTAGGGGGTAGACAGGAACGGTTGGACATGATGATGTCAGAGGTCTTTTCCAACCAAGCGATTCTGTGATTCTGTAATTCTGTGATCTCAGCAACTTTATTTCAAAAACTGATTAGTGGTCAGAAGCTTGAGACACCTTTTCCAGTCCCACAGGAGTACTTGCTACCTATCTCAGGATCTTAAAAGTTGTTAAGCCTACAGCACAAGGTAACATGGGCTTTTGCAAAACAGAGCACTCTTATGGTGTATTTTGGGGTAGATATCAACCTCAGGAAATCATTACTTTGGCTAATATGCCTGGTGCTTTTGATGTTTGCTATCCAGAGAGATCTGTGCTTTCCAGTCAGCTACAGCAGAAACCTTACTGACACATTCTTGAAGAAAGGAAGGTTATTTAGACGCAATAATCCTGTTTCTTTAAGATATCATATCTCTGTGGATCTCTGTGTCATTGGCACTAAACTGCTGAATTTAAGAAGGATCATAGCTCTTCCTGTAATATGTTTATACTTTAATATGGGAGCAGGAGGCATCCTGGGTAACATGAATTTACTCAAATGATGTTGCTGTTCGAAAAAGTTCCAGTCTTGCACTCATAAAGTGTCTGTGCACTTGTAGTAAGATCCAAACTGTCTATTTCTCAGTAAGGATAACTCAGTGTAGGATAAAGAAATGTGTTTTTCTGTAAGATGGAAGCTTAATAAGTGTCCTTTTCTGATTTGTTTCTTTTATCAGCATTGGAACAGGCTGCCCAGAGAGGTTGTGGAGTCTCCTTCTCTGGAGACATTCAAAACCTGCCTGGACGCCTTCCTGTGCAACCTCATCTAGGTGTTCCTGCTCCGGCAGGGGGATTGGACTAGATGATCTTTTGAGGTCCCTTCCAATCCCTAACGTTCTGTGATTCTGTGATCAGCATGTCTGACTTTTTCCTTTTTTGATTCTAACCTTTACAGTTAATTCACTGGGCTTGCTTTTTCTTGAGTTCAGGATAATTTATGGTAATTTTATTTTTTAACCTCTAAGATTAAAAATATTCACAGTCAACATGTTTATGTTTAGTTAACTAAAGTTTAACATTTTTTCATTTCACAGTCTAGTTTGCAATCTGAAAAGAATATTAGTATATGAAAGTAAAAATTGTAGTCAGAAATATAGCTAAACCCCAAGTATTCTTTTATGCAAAACCTGAGACCAGGATTCTGTAATACCAGCGCATATCAAAGCTGGAGTAACTTCTGGAAATTACCATGTGATTCTCCAGTTAAAGTCACTACGTGTGACTAAACAAAGGAAGAGGTGTGTGAAGAGTAGGAGATAATGCTTACTTTTGATGGATATGAGGCTGAATGCCAGCTTCACAACATCTTCACAATGATTGGAACTGTAATTGTAACTTAAATATGTATATAGAGATGATCTGATCAAATGCTCATTACCTCCTCTGTGGGTTCCAGCTGAGAGAAATCAGACAGCATGGACCCTGATTCTGTAACTGGTAAAGTTCATCACAAACCTCATGTTGATTTTAATTATGGGAAAGATCAGGTCCTGAGTGAGAAGCCTTGACAATAATGTAGTGTGATTTATTACTATATATTCAGATACTCTGCAAATCAGTCTAGTGTTTTGCTGACCTATTTAGTGTTCTGTCAACTTGTCTGAATTACTAGCTGCTGGCAAGAATTGTTAGCAAAGGTTACAGTGATCCATTGCTGGAGGTAATTTTATTGTGTAATACCAGAATAAAAAATGTTAAAGGTATATGATTTAACTTTTTTTTCCTACTAGTCCAGCATATACATACTACTAAACTTTATTCCTTATCAATTCATATTTACAAAGTGTGGTCAACAGCGATTTGTAATGCTCCTCTTGTAGGCAAATTGCTGTAGTTTGGGAGTCTAAGCCTTAAGATATATGTAATGATAAATATTGCTTTGTAGTGTGATTATTCTTCACTAACCTATATCCTCTGCGGCTTTTGATTTTTACTTTGTTCCTTCTATCTGTTTTCTAAAGTATCTTCCATAATTTTCCATGTGCTTTCAAAAGACTTGTATTTTATGACCTTTTCAGAGTGTCCTCTAACTTCTTTTCTGTGATACACTTTTCTGAAATGGGTTGAAAGGTAATGCAAACAGTATTGCAAATTAAGCCATATCAATGTCTTTAACAGGGATGTCTTACTCTCACTTTTTATTCTAATGGTTTTCATCCTATTTCTTACTTAATCTAACACCTTCTTAGCTTCTTTAATTCTGCTAAATGTTGAGTAGAATTTCCAAGTGTTTATGGAAATACATACATGTCTTTCTCAATTTCATATAGTTAATTTAGAATTCTAAGGTGTACTGATTACGTAATTTCTCCAATCTTATACTTCTTTTGAGTTTGGACACTAAATGGTATGTGCTGTTTTGTTCTTCAGTTATTTAACCTCGAAATTTTTCTTAGTTCTCTTCAGTGTTACCTATTGTAATCACATTATATGCAAAGTTTTAATTTCACTTCTCCTTGTCCTTTCAGGTCATTTGTAAATATATCAAAGGAACAGACGTGGGATTTTGAGATACCACACTGTTGACCTATTCTTGCAATGACAATTGATCATTTAATCTTACTTCTGCAGTTTTTCATTAGTATAAGAATTTTTCATCTTGCCTTCTGACTACTTCCCTTTTTAATGGCCTTTTATGAGGGATTTTGCTCAGTTCCCTTTAGAATTTTGTCACAGTGTCACAGCTGTTGGCTTGCCTAGCAGTTATAGGGCAGTGCGGGCAGTTTTGATATTTTATTTTTGTAGTCTTAGTGGAAATAAAGGCTCTTGAGTTTATTTCATGTGCAAGAAAGTGTCGTGTTTTCCTGTAACAAGTCTTTATTCTGAGGAGCACTAAAATTGCTTTACAAGAACTCTTTGTTCTTTTGAAACAAGTCATAATGTAAGCAAAATTCCCATGATAATGGCAATAGATAACTACTACCAGAAATTCATCATCTATACTGATAGAAATATATAATGTGTGTTTTCTGTTTCACCTACTTAACTGATTTGCTATTCATACCACGTGACAGTGATGTAGATAGTTGTGTACCTTGCAACCTGTTTTGTTTGCGTGAATGTAAATTAAACTAAAAATGCTAATGATGCAAATGTTTTTAGGGATATCAGCATTTACAGGAAAAAGTCATTTAGAAGACTTTTTCTACCCCTAAGTGAAGAAATTATTTTATTTATTTTTGCCTACTGTATCATCCTTTTTCTTCTCCAGCCATTTGCTGACTGGTAATTAAAGTCATACATACATTACAAAGGAAGTCGAGCCTTCAGCTGCCATCTGAGGAGGGCTAGAATAACATGTGGTATTGATAGGCGTGAGAAAGACAGATTTGTGAAGGCACAGACTTGAAAGACTGTTCTGCAGTTAATAGTCTTTTCTTTATGTTCAGTGCTGTCAGTGGGAAAATGATGAAGGTTGCATGAAACTCAGAATACTGAGGCTGGGGTACAGCACACAACACAGTCTGTTATTTTTACACATATTCGCTGTGGCTGGGAGTACTGCATTTTTTCATGAGATTATACTCGGAAAGTTGTAACTGGTAGGTAATATGAGAAGAAAATTACAGTCTATGCCTGTTACATGTCTGCCATTAGAATAATTCCAACTATTATTTATATGTTTGTTTCATGGGTGGTGGGCCCTAAGGTAGAGGTGTTTGAAATGTTAAGTTTTATGCTCATGTTATATATATTCTGTGACATTTGGAATGTGGCTTTGTAAGAGAAGTCTTTCCTCTATCACTAGATGGAAATCTTGGAAGCAAAAAAAGGAAGAGTGTCTATCAAATAATCTTGTAGGTGTGGCTCTTGAATTGGTGACGAAGACTATTCATTATTGTTTTCTGTTGTTTTACTGTGTTTAAGTATGCAAAACCCGTTCAGGTTTTATTTGGGTTGTAATGCAGTAGATGCCTCTAAAATTCAACTACTGTTGGTCTTAGTTCTGCTGTGGTGGATTTATTTTGCCATTGAAGGCATCTTTGGAATATGTTATTGACCATGATAGTGCCCTGGGGAGCATGTGGTAGACTCCTCTTTTCTGCCTGCTGAAACAATAATAAAAATAATGGACAAGCACCAGCAGTCACTGTAAAATTTTAACCCGATGTTCCTCTATTTCTTCTGCCTTCCACCAAATCCATTCTCATACGTGGCTGTAACAAAAGACCTGTGCAGTCTATAATGAGGCCTAACAGTGTCTCGTGGGAGTGTTTTCCTGATGATTGTTGTAGTTATTATTATCTGTTTCTGTAATTATGGCCAATTTTCCTTCTTATAATGCTGATAAATCTGCTATTCAGGGTGAAAGTCAAGTCTTTATCCCCTCCTTTGACCTTGTCTACTGTCTGCAAGTTCCTTTCTACATGAGGAATATGTGAGTAAAACATTTACTACACAGATGACATTTGTCCACAAGATGATAATGCAGTGGATTGATTAAGCAAAGATGGGCTCTGAACTACATTCAGCCACTAGCAGAGAAAGAAGTAGACTCCTATTTTGTTTAATTAATATTTGAGGTACGAAACAAAGTCTTGTGATGAACTACAGCAATACCTGTTCAGAGGTCCAATTAGAAGTTGTAGTGTTGGCAGGCTGTTAAAGTGCAAGTGAACTGGTAGCATGAGTAGTTTTGATATCTGGGTGAAATTGCATGAACCTGCCAGGGTAGATACTTTGAAATTCTGTCATGCATACCTGTTCAAGAAACATAGTAGAAAATCAAAATAAATCTTTACTAATTCAGATCTGCTTTACATTTTCCTGTATGGAGAGGGACTACCTTGGAATATTTCCAAATAGATGGATTCACTTTGTGTGTATTTCTATTAGGAATGAGTTAAATCATTCTGAATTTATTTGGACCGAATACTGTATGAAGTTAAAAGAAACAGAGGAGAAGATTATAAAGGATGAAAAACACCTTGAGAAGTTAGTGAAGCAAAAAGCAGAAATCCAGGAAGATGCAAAATGTTGGAACAGCAAAGTGAGTCTTGAATATTTATAAACAAGCAAGTAAATGAGTATCTTTTATTGAAAAGTACATGAATGCCTGAATATTTTGTGTGTTTAAGAGTTAAGATCCTCTGAAAAAGTAAAAATATAAATACTGACTTAAAAATAAAAAATTATAGATTCTATAGGACTCTCACATTCCTTTTTCTGTTGTAGTATTATTTTTCAGCTTTATTTATTAAAAATATCATAATCATCTTACATTCCTTTATGTGACGGGTATTTTTTGTTGTTGGATGTGTATCTGTTTAATATTGCTTATCTTCTTAAATAATCTGGGGAAAAACATGCATTTAGTGGGACAGCATAAGTGTTCTCTTTAATTAGTAGTTTTTTTTGAACTGAGATGGCGTGTGATGCACTCTTACAGCATGCAGAGTGATACCCCATTTTACTTAAAATTCTCATCTTCTGCTGTATTTGTCTAGCATTCATTTTGCAATCTTCTTGTACTTGACAGTTGAAAATCTGGAGTTCCTCACCTAGCCTGACTACGTCCATATGACAGCTCCATAGGCGGAACCAGTAAAAAAAAGCCTAAAACAGGATTTAGATGCCCACAACAGAACTTGTTATTTTTTTATATGTATAAGTATGTGTATATATATATAAATAAAGCATAAAATTAATTCTCTTGTACATGTCCAGTTCTGTTGTGGTTTGTGCATCTAGACAGCTAGGTCATGCTAAAGATCTGGTGGAATCCAGAATCTAGACGGAATATTTCTGGGAAACTGAATCCACCAAGCATGACCAGAACAAAAAAAAAAAGCCTAAAGCACACCCCCCACAAAAGTGAAGATACAGTCGTATTAGATAGCCGCCTATGGGCATGTGCTTGCCTTTTGTTTCCAACGCTATATTCACAGTTTTCTTCCTGTTATTGGCACCAGCAATCGCTGCCAACTAATACCTAGAAAAGCACTATTTTCAAATACAGCTAATACTTAGTAAACCTTTTTTCCCCTTCCTTTTTATTTTTCATTCTGGATATGTTTGTTTCCAGCTGGGTTTGCTTGACCTGATATATTTCAGTAGGTACTACTTGAGTATTAAGACCAACACAAGGGAAAGGGAGAAATCTGCATCAGGGATAAGATGGAGCATGGAACTGTTCCACTTGGTGACCACCTTTGGTTTGATTAGTTTGTGCTAAAGGTGATCTAGAGTTAAGTTTAGCATAAAACTGATTTTTATTGTCAAGTTCCTTCAAATACATTGCTAAACCAGCTAACTGATAAAGTATTTATAAATAATGATGGATTTTCATAAAGCACAAAGTGATTCTTTTGATCAACACACAAGTGTTACTGGGATAATGGGATTATTTTGGAAATCGGGAAAATACTGGAATTACTTTCTGTGACTTCAGTGGTGTTTGAATTGGATCCAAATTATGACAATTGTCATGTACATCAGAAAGTTTGAAGACAGAATTAGTGAGGTGAACTAATATTTCTGCATTTTTTTCCTGTCTTTTCCCTTATTTTAATTCATACTCTATTTTTTTAAGTTTTATATATGACCTATTAGGAGGGTTACAACTTTTGGCACTGTAAGAACAACTCTGAGTTTTCTTTTTTTGCATGTTACCCAGCTTTGCATTACAAAAGGTATTCATTAAATCAATTTTCTGTATCTACATGGGCTTTGCTCTTCAAATATTAGAAGAAACCTTTTCTAAAATATTAGTCTCATACTTAACTATTCCTCCTTTACTCTTTTGTCTTCATTAAATACCCGCATAGTGTGCCAGTATTTCAGGTCATTCCTGTCAAAATGTTTGCTCTAAAAACATTGACAGAGGGAAAACCATTTCTGAATCATATTTTTCCTACGTATTAGCAGTTTATAAACTGGGACATTTTGCTCATACTTCATAAGTTGTGTTTTAATGTCCTGTAATTGTTACCAGTTTGTCTTTTTCACACTCCCCCGAACAGTAATTCTTAGAACATGTTACATATTGAAAGACTTAGCCATTTGCTCTTCATCTTCTTTTCCTAGATTAGTAAAGGTGTTTCTTTCCATTTTTTTCTCACAGGTCATATTTTATAATCCCTACCCATTCAGGCTAGGACTTTTAGTCCCCAGCTAGTTAGAAAAGGTACAGCCATACAAGGAGGACCAGTAGAATCCTAGAGTAGTACAACATAGCTATGACATTCTGGACAAGATAACAAGCCAAAGCCTTATTGTTTCCCTCCTTGGCAGCTGGGACATAGTCACAACCTATCTTATGTAAAACTTTTCTTCATCAGATTCTTGAACTAGAAGTAGGAAATTGCATGCCATTTAGAGTATCTGTGTTCTAATTCTGTAATCTATTCTCTACCCTTATGCTTATATCCTTAATAACCCTGATCCTGTTTGGGCACAGTTGTTTTCTGGTCGTATTCCAGTTAGAAGGATATCTCTATGGAGATTGTATGGGTAAGTTTTGCCAAGATAGTTATATTGTTTCAGCCTCTGTAGAGGAAGGAGAGGTGAAGGAAACAAAGTTCTTTAGGCTCAATGAAAGGAGATATTTCTTTATTTATCTAAAGCCATTTTAGATGTTTTCCTTATCCTATAGATGTTTACTTCCCTATCATCCTGATTTTTCCTTAAGCTCCAGTGATTTATCCATCTTTAAATCTCTGTGTGAATCTGTATAAACTCAATAGAGATATTGAGATATTAAGGAAAATCTTGAGGCTAAGAGGAACTTAAGGTATTCTGCTCAATTATACCACATATGTCATATACGAATTAGCAGGCTATGAGTGTGTGTTTACCAATACTGTGAAATCTAAAGATTCTTCAGGGATACATCGCAGTTGCTATGTGCATAAGAATAATATAGCATGAAATATCTCTAGAAACTGTTTAATAGCCTTCATTTTAAATGTATTTTTTAAATATATTGTTTAATTTTTTTAAAAAAATATAGGAGATATTTTTATTACTTACTTTACTAAATATTTTCTAGATAGAAGATCTGAATAATAAAATAGCTGTCCAAAGAGATGAGAGCATAAGAATATCAGATGCTTCTTCTAAACTGATTAAAGCTCTGGAAGAATTAGTAAGTTTTTTATTGTTTTTATATAAATGAAGTAAAAATGCTTACATACTTGCATCTTTTGTTGTGTGTTGGCCTGAAATAATTAAATTCTTAATATTTTAATGTTTATTAGAAATCCAGCAGGAAAAGTGACCTACAGAGTATAAAGCAAAATATTCTCAGAATTAATGAAACATTGGACATTTTGAAATGTAAAAAGGAGAACTTGAGGGAGAAAATGAAGAGGTTTTGCAAAATATCGACAATAGGTAATAGCTGCAATATAAATATAGGAAGCAAGCATTATTTTTTCACTGAAAGCATGCTTATAAAAGTGAACCTTGCTTTTATTTTAAGCCTGTCTGTAATGTAACATTTCAATAATTTTAAATCATTTCAGGCTGGCATGAATTATCTAACTTTTTTGACCTTCACTTGAAACAAAAATAAGTAAAATTCTGTGAGAGACAAAATACATAGTTTTACAATTAATATAAAGCAAAATGAGGAATATTCTGAAATTCCCTTTTTGTTAACAGAAACTTCAGTACTCAGAACATTTTGGTAAAAACTTCAGGTGCAGGAAAGCTCCTGAAGAACAGCACAGAGGAATTCCAGCCACTCCAGCTGGTACAGTCAGCTTCATAGGGGGCTCAACCTAAATGCCTCTATGCAAATTCACGTAAAATAGGGAATAAACAAGCAGAGTTACAGTCATGCAAAAAGGAATCCTACAGAGGGTGGAAGCAAGGACAGGTAGCTTGGTAAATTGTAGCTATAGAGAAATTGCGTGAGCAGACATGGGCCAGATTAGGGAAGCTAAGGCCCTGGTAGAATTAAAACTGGCCAGGGATACCAAGGGCAACAAGAAAACAAGCTATAGGTATATCAGTGATAAAAAGAAGACTAGGGAAAATGTGGACCTCCTCCAGAAGGAAATGGGAGACCTGGTTACTGGGGATATGGAGAAGACTGAGGCACTCAACGACTCAAAGACTTTTTTGCCTCACTTTTCACTGGCAAGCACTCAAGTCATGCTGCCCAAGTACTGGAAGGCACAGGCAGGGACTGGGAGCATGAAAAACCACCCACTGTAAGAGAAGATCAGGTTCAAGACCATCTAAGGAACCTGAAGGTGTACAAGTCCATGGAACCCGATGAAATCATCCACAGGTCCTGAGGGAACTAGCAGATGAAGTTACTAAGCCACTCTCATATTTGAGAAGTTGTGGGAGTCTGGTGAAGTTCCTACTGACTGGAAAAGGGGAAACATAACCTTCATTTTTAAAAAGGAAAAAAAGAAAGACACAGGTAACTACAGGCCAGTCAGGCTCACCTCTGTGCCTGGCAGGTTCATGGAGCATATCCCCCTGGAAACTATGCTAAGGCACATGGAAAATAAGGTGGTGATTAGCGACAGCTAACGTGGCTTCACCAAGGACAAATCATGCCTGACAAATCTGTGGCCTTCTACAGTGCTCGTGGGTAAGGGAAGAGTAACTGACATAATCTTGACACTGTTCCGTATTGAATCTTTGTCTCTATATTGGAGAGGCATGGATTTGATGGATGGACCACTTGGTGAATAAGGAATTGGGTGGATGACTGCACACAGAGAGTTGTGGTCAATAGCTTGATGTCAAAGTGGAGACCAGTGATGAGTAGCATTCCTCAGGGGCAGGTACTTGGACCAGTGATGTTTAACATCTTTGTCAGTGATGTGGACAGTGGAATTGAGTGCACCTTCAGCAAGTTTACTGACAACACCAAGCTGTGTGATGTGGTCGACATACTGAAGGGAAGGGACGCCATCCAAAGGGACCTGAACAGACTGGAGAGGTGGACCCATGTGAACCTCCTGAAGTTCAACAAGGCCAAGTGCAAGGTCTTGCACGTGGGTTGAGGCAATCCCAAGCACAAATACAGACTGGGCAGAGAATGGATTGAGAGCAGGAGGACAATGGCTTGGGGATGTTGGTTGATGAGAGGCTCAACATGAGCTTGCAATGTGCACTTGCAGCCCAGAAAGTCAGCTGTATCCTGTGTTATATCAAAAGAAACGTAGCCAGCAGGTCAAGCGAGGTGATTCTTTCCTCTACTCCATTCTGGTGAGACCCTACCTAGAGTACCGCATCCAGCTCTGAGGTCCCCAGTAAAAGGACATGGACCTGTTGGAGTGGGTCCAGAGGAGGGGCATGTAGATAAGCAGAGGGCTGGATCACCTTCTTTATGAAGACAGGCTGAGGGAGTTGCAGTTCTCCAGTCTGGAGAAGAGAAGGTTCTGGGAGACGTTATAGTGGCCTTCTTTCCTGAAGGGAATCTGCAGGAATGATGGAGAGGGAGCCTTAAGCAGTGTAATAACAGGACAAGGGATAAAGGTTTCAAACTGAAAGAGGTTACATTTAGACTAGATATTAGGAAGATATTCTTTACTGTGAGGGTGGTGAGAAACTGGAACAGGTTGTCCAGAGAAGTTGTGGATGTCCCCTCCCTGGAAGCGTTCAAGGCCAGGCTGGACAGGGCTTTGATCAACCTTGTCTAGTAGGAGGTGTCTCTGCCCATGGCAGGTGGGGTAGACTAGGTGATCTCTAAGGTCTCTTCCAACCCAAACCGTTCTATGATTCTATCTTTGAACATTGTCATCTAGGGAAGATTTGGGCCATTCACATGTGTACTCTCAGCTATATTTTCCTAACATGATTTAAGTAGATCTTGATAATCTCTAGTGTTTCAATTCATAAAGAACAAGATCTTTCAGGTCTATGCAAGTTTCTTTTGTCTCAACAGCTGAAAAAAGGGCTAGGAATCTTTTGTATTTAAGGACATTCTGAATCAATGACTGACTACACAGCACTTGGATCCTGGAGCAGCCCAAGGTAATTCGGTTATTTAGAGGTTGCAGGGAAGCACCAGTGGTGTAGTGGTATCATGCAAGATTCCCATTCTTGTGACCTGGGTTCGATTCCCGGCTGGTGCAAATTCTCCCATCCTGTGCAAGCAGCTGCAGCCTTACAGCTTCTCAACCTGAGTTGCCCCAGATATCTGAGATTAAACCATGACAGTATCAGAGGGTCCAGACCAGAAGAAATGGGTGCAGACTGAAACACAGGAGGTTCCATCTGAACATCATGAAATCTTTTTTTACTGTAAGGGTGACTGAGCACTGTCACAGTTTGCTGGTGCAGCTTGTGGATTCTCCATCCATGGAGATATTAAAAAAACATCTGGACATGGTCCTGGGCAATTGTCTCTAGGTGGCCTTGCTTGAGCAGAGTAGTTGGTCCAGATGACCTCCAGAAGTTCATTCCAACCTCAGCCATTCTGTGATTCTATGATACAAGCTAAAAGTACAGATGTATAGGAAAACAAACAAAAAATATGGTTACATATAATGGATTGAGGTCAATGAACTGTTAGGGACTATACTTATGAATAAAGACACTTCAGAGTTTTGATGAAGAGCCTTGTGTATTCAGCATCAAAGAGGAGGATGATAAAATACTACTTTTAAAGTGTTTTAGCTTTACTTATTCAATAATGGGTTTCACTTTTATTGTAATTAATATGCTTTATAAAATGAAATGTAAGATTGGCTGTTTTATTTCAGCAATTCAAGAAAAAGGGTATATCAGTCAGAAGTTGAAGCTATCAGCGAAAACGTGTATCAGATTGAACAGCAAATAGAAAGACTGAATGAAGATATCTGTATTGCTGAATTGTCCTGCAGTGAAAAAAAGAGAAACTGTAAGGACTTAAAAAACACCAAAACTGCAGAAGAAATGTCTTACAAGGTATAATTTTTAATTAAATTAAATTTTTTTTAGTGTGGAATAATTGAAAAGAAATATATTTGTACCAATGAATTATTAGGTAGGCAACATAACATTAAAAAACCCAATAATTTAAAACTTATTATTTTAACTGTGTATTTTAAAATACTTGAAAAATAGCAAACGACAGTAGTCTCTGAAAGAGGGAATACATTGGTTACTAAATGGTCACAGGTAAAGGCAGACTAAAAAGAAAAGTTACTTCATTCAATATTGTCAACCATACAAAGATTTTGATATTTCTAGGTGATTTAAAATTAATACTAACAAATAACAAACTAATTCTTTATGTAACAAAATTATTAGAAGAATTAGTAAATCAGTATAGTTTAATTTGATGCTAAATATAACCATTGCAAGTGAAATATTCCTTAGAAAGATTATTTAATTATTATTTGGATGTCATGAGTTATCTAGAATTGAAATTTTAATTCATCCTTCTATAGAAGCCTTGCCATGACTGTGAAGGCTTACAAGACTTTTATTTTTTTCACTTCATTGAAATCATTACTTCATTACATCATTCTTAATGAATAATATTGTACATATTCATACAGTTTTTAGGATCAGTGTTCCTGCAATGTGTAAGATTCAGCATTCAGAAATATGGAAAGAAAATAATAAGGGGATTTTTAAGGGCCTTTTTATACCAGAGAGAGATAAATGGTGTTTTACATATTCCTCGCTAGAGATCTTTTACTGTATATAAAGTATAGACTGTCTGGAAGTAAAGACTTTCACAGTTTTATTTTCTGTAATAATTTTAAAATTTCCTAGCTTGTAATCGGTGAAATTACGAACATTAATAGTATTTTCCTGTTTGTAATATCCATTGGCATATTATGCACTTCACATGCTTCCTGCCTTCCTTTTCACCTACCTGCTTGCCAAAGGTAAATGTATTCCAAATACCAGACAGCTTCTGGAAAGAAAGGAATTGTTGGATATGGTTTAAAACAGAGCCAGTTTAAAAGCTTATAAAGCCAAGGTAGAAAACAGTAAAAGACAAGCTAGAGAGCTTTACAGCTGTTTTCACGATGAATGGGAATGAGTCAGCTTTGTGTTTGTTAAGACCTTTCATAGTGCCAGGTTGTCTTCTTGGATCAAATTTTAGTATAGTTTTAGTATAAAACAATATACCTTTCTACCCTTTTTTAGTATAGTTCTATGATACTTGTGAAAAAATTTAAAAGCTATACTCATCCTTACTGTGATGTTAGTGTTAATTTTTCATTGCTGATGTCCATTAACTTGTTTTCTTATGCATTGTATATGGCTTTTTTTTTTCCCTAAGAATTTGGAGTGGAACCTTGAAAAGAAAATTGAAGTTCAACAAGAACTTTGGGAAGTTACTCAGGTAAGTATGATGGTAACCATTTTACTTCAAATCCAAATTATCCTTCTGCATTCTTTTTTTATGTTGACACGTGCATATGTGAAACAGGGGGACCATAATACCATTTATTTTCTCCTGGTGTGAACTGATAAATTCACACAGGACACTGGTGTCCCTTTTTTGATTGTCAGATGTAGCTCTTTTCTTCTGGTCTACAGTGATGCTTTTGAACAATCATCAGTGTTGATATTTCTTAAGCTTCTCTGAAATCCCAAGTTTGGTGTCACCAAAAGGGGTAGTCCATCTATACCCATACTTTGACGGATGGCTTCCTTCAGCTGACTTCTGTGAGATCATGGATAATGGTCATATTCAAACTGCTCTATTCAAGCTACCAGGTCTTAAAACCTCAAGTGAGACACTGAGTAGAAGCTCCAGGACTATTTTCTGAAGAAGTCAGAAATTTCTGTATTCAGTGTCACCAGCAAGAGATAGGAGGTTTTAAAGTAGGGTTGTCAGAACCAAACTCTGGCAGCAGCTTTTCAGAGATCACTCCTTCACTCCCTGTGATGCCAGAAAATCAAAGTCAAATCCAGATTTTCTTACATAAACTTGATATTGGAACAACTAATAATTTGCTTCTCATCCAAATTCCCCTCTAATAACTGGAAAAGGTCCATGATGCATCATTATCACACCAGTGAATAACACATCCTGAGAACCTTGTCCTAGTTGGTGAGTGCCACTGAGATTCATCTCTTTCTTCCTTTAAAGGAGATATATAATACCTCTGGGAAAGAATAGCTCTATTGTCAACACTCCCACTCTCACCATTATGAGATACAGGATTATTTGACTCCCTTGCTCCTTCCTGCTTGTCCTGAGATGAATATTCATATGCTGTAAGTGGTCTGATATGGGATTCTGATCCAAAATCATGGGGGCTCAAAAGAACAAAGCCAAATCTGGAAGGAGGCATTGCAGTCTTTACTGCAAGTCCTTGAGTCAGAAACCCCCTTTGGCTCCTTTTGCAATGGTCTCTGACAGAAGAGATTTACTCTGAGAGCTATTAAAGGCTATTTTTCTTCAGAATTGAATGTCTGAGCTATTATGATGACCAGAAGTCCTTCTGAGATTTTTTTTTTTAGAGAGAAGTCTGAACCTTTTTTATTTGCTTCTGAGCAGTCACAATCTTGATTTTGCTATTGTTACATAGCTTGTTCTCTTCCTTTCTGTGCCATTGAACTGTGCAAAAGCTCAATAGCAGAATCTAGTATCTACACCTCCCATTTCCAGAAAGACAAGCCCTAAGAGAGATCTTGCAGTTCCTGATTGTCCCAGACATTAGCAGAAAATGTTAAATGTTCCTCTTCTAAGAAGCCAGGTGGTGCACAAGGTCTCCATTACATGTAATTCAGGTTGATGCACAACTTCCCTCTGACACTCAGGCTTTGCTTCAGAGAAGGCTGAAGGGAATGTTTCTGAGCCTGGCTGCCACAGCATGACAGGCTTGATTTGGTGCTTCCAAACATCTTCCTTTTTTTTTTTTTTGTAATCAGTACTGATTCTTTTCAATTATTTATTGAAACTCAAAATCTCCTTTCTTTCTCTTGATTCTTGGTAAAGATCTTCAGTGGCTACTTTAGCCCACTTCTTTCCTTTTACAGACAGACATAAAAGAAGACTTTCCTAATTGGAAGTAAATGTGCTCGGAACTGCTTTTCTCACTGTAGTTCATTTTTTTCAGTATAAAGAAGTTCTTGAGATGCATCTTGTACTTCTTTTAAGGTAGTTTTAAAGTCTTGTTTCAACTAAACCTATTCTTCCTATTATTCTTACAAAGCCTCATTTCTCTGGGTTAGACAACCTTCATATCCTTTCTGTCACAAGATGTTTTTTCTAACTAATAGCACAAAAGGTAATGCTGATGTCAAAGAATGTTGAAAGTGCAATACCTATCATTAACAAGTGACTGCCAAAGTGCATAGCAGTTTAGATGAGACTCTGTTCTGAGACAGCCAAAAAGGATTCTCCTAATGCCTTCTGAGTATAAAGCAATAGAGATCCAGAAATACTAGTGGCATTCTGGGAAGCTTCTTCATTCCATCTACCATGTTGTCACCTGGAACATTATCTGTAACTTCACCTAATATTACATTTATTTATTACATTATTTATATATTACATTTACCACTTGAAACACTCCTGGTAAGGATAACTATGTAGACCATGATTTAAAAGTAGAAAAAGGAGCTATTTATCGCCTAGCATAATACTTTGAAGAAAGTAAGTCTCATGTATGATCATTTCTTGCCCTTTTTCCCATACTTTTCTTGACTTATTTTTCTCTGCTTTTACAGCTGAAAGGAATTCAAAATGTTGCCAGTTGCATTCTATTTTCAGTGCATGTAGACATATGTGTGTGTCTGTGCACACATACATGTGTGTGTATATATCAATATCAGATGTTGTATATCCCCTCTTTGCTACACAGATAAATAATTATTTGAGTTCAAGTGGTGGTGAATTTAGGACATTAAAAATTCTAAGTGTATGTAAGACCTGCCCGTTCTGAAGAACACAGCTGCTGGTACATAATATTTATCTTTCTTTGGGTTGAGGGGATAAGTTTGAATTGGATGTATGCTGGATCTTGTATCTCGCAGACTTGATAGGTGTTCATTTATTTTGCAAATGATGATTATGTCTCATCACAAAAAATTTTCTCTCTTCACTTTAATATCTAGAATTTTAATTCCTCTTTTATGGAATTCTTTTTCTATTTGCTTAAATAGTACTTCAAATTAATTATCTGCTTCGATGTCATTTTTATAGTTCCTAATATTTCTCACTGAATCATCTGCTGTATTTGTGTTTGCCAGTTCTGCTGGCTATTCAACTTTTCCTATACAAAGAATTCTGACATATGCTGACCTAAAGTCCAACTTTTCCTTCATTTTGAAGACATTTTAAAGAATCTTATGATGTATTTGTTAACTTTTGGTCTATTCATGGTGTTTACATAAGAGTATAAGTGTTCTTTTAGATTTGGATTTTTCATTTTCTACTTCAGCTTTTGAAATACTGAAAGCTAATTCTATATACATTTTAATAAACCGGCAAGGATTAAAGCAATATATGATGAGCTCAAGGAAAAACATAAACAGAAACTCAAGAAAAGAAAGGAAGATGTGAAGAGGACAGAAGAGACTGAGAGAATAGTAGCCGATCTGGAAACAAAATTTGAAAGAAATAAAGATATATCTAAAGACAAGCATGAGATAAAAGTAGTAGATTCTGGACCACTCACTAGCATTTTATATTTTTTTTTTAGGAAAAAATAAGGAAACAGAACTCTGTAGCTCTGAATAGTTGGATTTTGCAGCTCTGCAGTTGTGCTGCGATACAACGTAACAAACACAAGATAATTCCAACTTAATTTTTGACCTTTCTTGCTTGCTTTATTAGAAAAATCGTTCTGTCCTTTCTAACTTCTGTGGTCTGTTTTCTTATGAAAAGGAACACTGTTTAATACTTCCTTGTTTCCTTTGTACTTCTTTGCTTACTTACAAGCTGAAGAGAACAACTGGTGTGTAAGACCTCAGCTGTGGCATTCTGGGGACTTTCTTTGCCTCCCTGCATTATGGATCATACTGATAAAAATGTTTTTCCTTCCTCTCATGAAAGGTCTGTTTTGTATAATAAGAAAAAGAAACATGAGGTTTTTTTATTTGAAATGGTTCTTCATCCTACTCTAATTGACCTAATTAAGTACACTTTTCTCTTCCAAGCATTTCTTTTTCTTCTGGTAGAACATTCCAACTGTTACAGTATGCCTTGTTTTTATTGACCCCTCTATCATCTTGAAAGTATGGCCAAAGAGCCATTTTCCTTCAGTTGTTCAGTAGCCTGTTCTGCATATTTGCAGGGTATTCTAGTGATGTTAACCTTCCCTGAGGTTAAAGCCTTTGAAAAATACTCAGAGAAATAATCTTTTGTTCAGACCTGCTCAAAAAAGTAACCGGCATACTAACTTGCCGCAAATGAAGGACGGGACACGATGGGGTGCAAGCAAAGTGTCAGTTTATTGTTACAAAGCTACAGATTATATATCTTTCTAACACATAGGTGGGTTATCATGATTGGTTCTTCATTACCTAATGTATATGTGCACTTATACCTATTGGTGCTTCATGGTTAGATTAACATTAACTACTCCTTGTTTCTATGCCATAATCCTACACAATTACCAAAGTTAATAAAACATCAAGATCTAAACACCCTGCCAAGATGGTTCCGGCCTGGTACTAGTTCGAAGGTACACAGCCCCCTCATCTGTGCAGTTTCACAGGGGAAAACAGGCTTCGCTGAGCATATTACTATCAGGGAGTTTCCTTTAGCATTCTTCTATTCAATTTACTTCGTGGCTCAGCATACTGTCATCTCCAGGGTCGAAAGTCCACCAGCTGCAGCTTATCCCCTGAGCAGGGGGGCTCAGGCTCTAGCACGGCGTCTTTTCCTTCACTAACTAAACTTGTATGACTGAGAAACATTTTTTATTATTAGACTTTCCTCTTTTAGATCTGTTGATCTTTTAGATCTTTGAAAGCTTTGCTTATATGGAGTGCTACAATATAGATAATAGTAATGGAAAGCAGAGGGCAAAGTGAACAATGTTATCTAGTAAATTACAGTTTGAAAATAAGGTATTACAATGATGGATGCTCTTGAAAAATATCTGATAGTACGTGGATCAGTTGACTAATAGTCTTACAAACATCAGACCTTAGATACGCAGATGATAATTTCTTTAAGTGATGCTGATAACTGTATGTCCCCCTTGCCACCTCAACAAACATCTGTAGAAACAGACCTTACTGTTCTGAAATAATACAGAAATATTCAAAGTCTGAACTGTAGTTTAGTGCAAGGTGTGATGTCTGCACATTATACTGGAGCAAAATCCTCAGACAAAACCATTCAGTCTTTCTTTTGCAGAACTGTTTGAAATGTAATTTATTTACAGATTTATTTTTTTTAATTAAGAGCATTTCCATACTTTTGCTTTATCCTTTTTTTGATGTCTTTTCCATAAGCAGGTGATAATTCTTTTTCTTCTTTTGGGAAATGCCCCTGAAAACGACTGGAAACATGGGAAAAAATTAAGTTGTTTTCAGTCTTCTATCATGAGTGGAACAGAGTTTGGCTTTCACACTGGTAATTTTATAAATCAGCAACACTGAAACTGGGCGCTGTCTTTCTATCATTATGCTTAAATTAAGCTTTGCATACTGCTCAAAGACTTTGTTCTGTATTCCACCATGAAATATGTACAAATCCTTGCAAACAAGTCCTTCCAAGTATGAGCTGCCCACAATGTATGAATAAGTGGGCGTGCACTGTTTACTATAATGAGCAGTTTTACAGTCTAGGGATGGTATTTGAAACTTCCTTCCCCCCCCCCTTTCCCCCCCCTTTTTTTTTTTTTTTGGCAAAGGAAATAAGTGTCTTAGGGTCATATAGTAATATACAGTAATCAGAGTGGAAGAAGTAATTATTTCTTAAGCATCTGAAAGAGGAGGGCTTTTTCACTGAACCTTACTGCCAGAAAAGAAAATGCTAATTTCCTTCATTTTTGTTTCCAAAACCAGCTATTGATAGTTCATGTTCAGAATTAAGGCAAGGAATTTTCAGTAAGCCATGTATTTGTTATGGAACATTTGCACAATCAAGTAAGATCAACATCTTTTGAGCCTGTTCAGTTTAGATACAGTATTTTTAAATTTTTGCTCAAAGTTCAGTTACAAGAATTTATGCTGCATCAGCAAGAAGTTTTTTGTTTTAGAATCAGTCTATAGGATCATAGCTCTGTTATCCAACTATTACTAAATAGCTTGTCACAGGAGATTGTCTTCTCCAGTTTTTTAGTATTATTCTATTTTGAAGGATTCTTGACATAGTCTGCGTATAGCAATACTTCACCATTTTTAGAGGAGAGATAGAGGATGTTGAATAGTTTGAGTTCAGATAATGGATTATGCGATAGTTTATTTCTGATGCTGGTTTAATAAGTCAAATTGAAAAATTAGGAAAAAAAGATTCCTCTAATAGCTAATAGTATTTTCAAAACAACATGTTAATGTCAGTGACTAATGTTGCTAGCCCTTCCCCAACTTAAACTAAGTAGAAACAATGTGACAAAGATCACATCATTAGTTTCCTCGAAACCTAGAGAGGTGTGGTTTAAGTTATACATCATGGTCTAGAGCTGTGTATTTGCTTCTGTTCTAAAAGCTTAGAAACAGAGTTTGCACAAGCAGATTTGTATATGAAAGACATACAAAAGATACTGGTATTTTCAAGGAAGAACTTTCTAATTGATTAAAGATTTAAATTATTGTTTCAGAATGGAAATTTTAATATTTTTGTTATAAAGTCTAAATGGAATTTAAAACTAAGAATAATATAAATGTTTTATGATTTATATCAGCATATTTAGTAATGTAAAATTTTCCTTATTAGATGTATTAATAATAGTTTCTGTCATTTAAAATTTGGTGCTCACTGTAATAATGCAAATGTAATTAATGCAATAGACAAGAACTCCCATTTTTCTTGAGGTGTTGATTCATAATAGAGTGAATTAATGAAAAATATAATAATGAGATATCCCAATGTTCTATTTTCTTACTTCTTCCTTCTTGTTAGCTGTCTTTGGCTGTATTTTTCATGAGTTAGTGATAATCAGCAATAAACATTTATCTTGTCCTTTATACAAGTTCCATGGTAGCTATGCTAAAGATAAGCTTAGATTTCAGAGCTCTATTTGTAACTTCCTTGTCAGAAAGGAAGTAAAGAAGCATGGGGAGCAGAGTAAGCAGTGATATTTTACTGTAGGATTATAAACACTATATGAAGTAGCAGAGATATTTTCTGTTTAAAATGTGCATTTTTCTCATTCAAAAAGTGCAGATTATATAAACCTACATGATGAAAAAATAGTTATGGAAGGGAAAACAAAAATAAGCTTAGAAATGGTAACTGTTTATGTAATGACTAATATATTTTCTGATTTCTATAGAAGGCAGGACTATAACTTTTGAATATTAACATGTCTGTTTATCCACAAACTCTCTAGAAGATCTCCTATTTGAATCAAGGAATACAAGAGGTAGATAAACAACAGGAGCAAACTGAACAAGTTTGGGAAGCCACTTGGGAAGAATATAGGGCTATTGTC
>NW_010205312.1:0-479 GCF_000695765.1 Mesitornis unicolor | reverse complement strand
TTAAAGCCACGGAGCATGAAAACCAGCAGCAGGCCAGGAGGTGTGAAGCTTCACTGCTGCCTCTCACCTCTCCTCCTTCACCCTGTGCTTGTGAGGTGCACCAGGACCCAAGGCTGAATGTCGCACAGAGAAATGAGAGAGAAGACCCTTTATTAAAAGCCAGCATCCTGGGATATTCAATTCCAAATAGATCATGTAGCAAAACCAGACATCATCGTAGTATTGTCCACACATATGAGAAAAAGGAGCTTTGAAACCCCAATTACCAGCTTAGCAGCATTTTCTGGATATTCCAGGATAAAGAAGCCACGGGAGAAAGCAACTCTTTGGCTTTTCCTGTGTCAAAGCCTCATATGCCCAAAGGATTTGATTTTCTCCTCTGCTTCTGCTTCACAATAGCTTCATCCTTCAGCTCTGGCTCCTTGATGTTAAGCCCTGGTAAAAGCCAAGTGACTGAAGCTGGACAGGTTTTTAATGGT
>NW_010205311.1:2156-2692 GCF_000695765.1 Mesitornis unicolor | reverse complement strand
TATGAAGAGAAATAGGAGATGAGCATCTGTTGTCAAGAAGTTTCAATTTCTGTGTGTGTGTCTTTGATTTTAGCATTGTTATGATTTAAGGGTTACCAGCCTGAAAGGGAAGGACAGGTGGTGTCTGTAGGACCCTGGGCGGTCTGAGATCAGTGCTGTTCCCTCCCCTGTCTGGCCACACTCTATTAAAAAACCAAGTAGGCCTGAGGTTTTCTCAGGCTTTTCCTGGTTTCCTGGGCTGCTTCCTTTTGCATCTTGGGTCAGCTGGCCTACCTCCACGCAGCATCCACCATCATCTGCTTCCCGGCACCACTGCAGTCCCTGGTGACGAGTCACAGCAGTCGCAGTGGCCATGAGGCACTGCTCGGACACTTCCACTCAGGACTACTGGAATCAGGTTTTGCATATACTTAAATATCCTTTGTCCCTTCTTAATTCCCTTTTCTCCTTTCCCTCTGTTGTTTTTTCATTAAACTTGTTATAGTCTGAACTTCCAACCTTGTGTGAAGCATCTTTTTCTCTGTTCCCTTTTTTTT
>NW_010205311.1:512-1224 GCF_000695765.1 Mesitornis unicolor | reverse complement strand
CCAGAGGTATGGTGAATCACTGATGACATGACTGTGGTGGTGTTGGGACACTGGAGCGGATACAATAGATCTGGATGGGGGACAGGCTAAGTGATTGGGAGCATTAGCCAAGGAGCAGGGCATTGATAGGTTTATTTGGAATAACATCTGCACTTTAAATCTGTGGGAATGTCTCATAACAGCCCTAAAGAGAAGATATCCTCGTAAAGAGGATACAGAATGCAGTTTTACTAAATGGAACACTATGGAACAGGGCGTCAGATATTTGAGAGAGCTGGCACTCCAACAGGTAATCTATGATGAGCAAACACTTGCAGATCCTGACCAAGTACCATGCCAAGGTTCTCTCTTAAAGAAGTTTATACAGAGTGCCCCTCCTAAGTATTCCAATGTTTGGGCAGGAAGGCTTTTTGGGGCAGAAGATGAAACACCGCCAACTGTGGGTGAGTTTTCTACTCAGCTCAGGCAATTTGAAGACACTGTTGTTCAAAATATACACTTCCGCATTCCAGCCATGTAAAAGATGCTAGAGGACATCAAAAATGACATCAAAACTGACAAGGCTGACATGAGAACCCAGTTTGACAAGCTGAATGATAAGCTGTTCCCAAAAGAGAGAGAAAGTGAGATCCGTTCTTCTGAATGGATCCAGGTTTCAGCAATTAGAAACAGACGGTTTCCCAGAAGATCGGCTCAAGGCAGGGACTACCCC
>NW_010205311.1:0-270 GCF_000695765.1 Mesitornis unicolor | reverse complement strand
GATAGAGCCCTGGTGGACACTGGTGCACAATGCACTCTAATGCCGTCATATCATAGAGGGACAGAGTCCATTACCATCTCGGGAGTGATGGGAGCTTCTCAAAGTTTGAGGGTGTTGGATGTTGAAGTGAGCCTAACTGGGAATGACTGGGGGATACATCGTATTGTAACTGGCCCAGAAGCTCCGTCTATTCTGAGCATAGACATTCTAAGGAAAGGGTACTTTGAAGACCCAAAAGCATACAAGTGGGCTTTTGGGATAGCAGCTGTG
>NW_010205310.1:18711-36697 GCF_000695765.1 Mesitornis unicolor | reverse complement strand
ACAGGCACTGCTTCTGCGACAGGAGTTTTTCATACTCTGATGACTGCTTGGTCAGCACAGCAAGAATAGGATCATCTCACTGCCTGTCTCTCTAGAGCATTAGCGAAGTCCAGGATAGGCTTTTAGTCAATCCTTACACCCTTCCCCACCCAGCAAAGGGGAATTCCACACACAAAGAGCTATACTGGGTGAAACCAGACCAAAACAGACCAAAGAAGAGTAACAAGCGGGTACGGATATCTGGGAGACTGGCTGTGTGAATGCAGCAGGACACCAAGGTCCCTGTCAAGGAAGACTTTGTGCAGCCTCTCTCCTGAAGCATCTCTAAGGCTATAAAAGACTCTAACAGGCTGAGCTTACAGCCCAGGAGGAGGGTACAGAACCCTTTTGTTCAGTAAATCCTCCTCACACAGGCTTTGGTGTTGCATGTCTAACAGTTATTAAATAGCCCTCAGACCAGAGGTGGCTCACATCTAGTGAGCTCAGCCCTCACAGCTGCAAACATCTGTCTGGGTAGGCAGACTCCAGGACAGTTACAGCCCAGCCCAAGCGGCAGAGTCCAAACTCACTGCTGTTCTGTGAACAGAGGGAGTGTGTGCTGTGCCCTTGCTAACGTCAGCCATCTGCTCCAGGACACAAGAAGCTCAGAAGTTTGGTCAAAACTTTTGGCAGCAGCCCCCAGAAGACAAGGGGCAATAGTCACAAACTAGTACACAGGAGGTTCAACTTAAACATAAGGAAAAACTTTTTTACTGTAAGGGTAACAGAGCACTGGAACAAGCTGGAACAAGAGATGTTGTGGAGTCTTCTTCTCTGGAGACATTCAAAATCCACCTGGACGTGTTCCTGTGTGACCTAGTCTAGGTCATACTTCTCTGGCAGGGGGGTTGGACTGGATGATCTTCAGAGGTTCTACCATTCTGTGATTCAGTGAATGATTCCTCATGATTTTCAGAATAGTGCAGAGCTTTGATATTGTTCAGGGCATGTCAACATGTATAAAAAAAGAATGGTTTTCATGTGTACAGTTGCTGTGGGGCCTAGGAAAGCTAGGTGTCCCAGTCTCATTTTGGAAAAAATAATAATGCTAAAAAATACTGAGTGAGGTCTGAACTGGTAGCTCATATAGGGTTCCCATGGAAACCTGAGATGCAGCTTTATCAGTTCATAGAAGCTGAAAGGTGATTTTGATATTTGATGAGCTGCAACACTGCTTAAAGTCCATGGCCTTTTAAGCTGCTGTGACTCTAAAAACATAAGCCTGGAGGATTCAGGTCTGTTCTTCACCTCCCAGCCTGCAATTTCCAATCAGACTGACATACAGAAAAATATTAATCAATTTCCTGATAAACGATGTAGCTTTTGGCTACAAGCTCACCGCTCATCCTCAAAGTCCCTTACATATGATAAATCTCCTAGATTTCTTAAAAGCACACCTGTGTTTAAGCAGAGCATGTATCAGCTAAATAGGTGGAAGAGCTCTTCTGCATCCTGTCAGTGAGATGCTCTGTGGTGACAAACTTGTCGTTTGGGCAGTTAAGAGAGTTGCATGCCAGGAGTGCCTCAAGGAAAAGAGGTTGTATGAGAGGTGGTAAGTTGTGGACATGTATTAGGAGGAGGCAAAGTCACGTAGGTGCTCTAGGAAGGGGATGTCCTCATGCATTCATAGTTCACGTGGATAGGAATTCCTCCACTCTCCCTTCCCCTCCCTAACTGAACTTGGCCGCCTTAGAGTCTGGCTTTGTCTCATTTGTCACGGGTAATGAAAACTCATTACATTTTGTCTGAAATCTTGACCTTATCACAAATGATTTTTTTTCTAATATCAACTTTGGCATGTCCCACATTTTCTCTTCTTCAGGACACCTTTGTACAAGCATATTGCGTATCTTCTTCAATGGCCCTGATTTCAGTGTAGGCATTAAGCTACACTGTCACAGAAATGATAAGCATTTTCTGCTTTCTTTTCTAAATTACTAGTTTTCTAGCTTTCTTTCCTGAGAGACATACAGTATGAAGATTTGGCAAAAAAATTAACCATCTATCAAATGACAGGAATAGCTTAGAGCCACGCAACAGTGTGACTTGCTTCAATAGACAACAACTAAAAAAAAGAAAATAAAAAAATTTGCAGTTTTCCTTACACGAGTTTTCCTTAGAACAAACTCTCATACTAAGTGCCTTATTTTTAACACTAAGAATACCAGCTCACGACCAGTAGAGGGCATTTGACTTCAAGATTTGGGGTAATAGCAGGGGTCTCATCAACTTGAATTAAAAAAAAAAATACAAAACATTACACATTACTAAAATTTCATACCAATAGTGGTTGCTTCTGTGCTGTACCAGACGTTTAAACTTTTCAGTCAAAGTTCTCACTTGAAGACAGTAGAGGCTGAGAACCTGACAATGAAACAAAGAGTTATTGATTCATTCTTTCCTGAATTATCCACGTCCTACTTTCTACCACAGAGATAAGAGGGATCTTTACTCAACCAACATTCAAATAAAAAAGAACACCTACAAAAGGACTTGTCTGTCCGAAGTTACAGAGAGTTACTGGCCCTGAATACAGCTAGGAGAGAGCCACTGTCCTGCTTGACCAGAACAGAGCCAGGCCATCAGCAGCTCAGGCAGTGACAGCAAAAATATCTTAAGCCAAGAGCAGACCCAGCAGACCAGAAGAGGGAATGGGAAGGTGTTTGTAATATAGAAGTTTAAGATCAGGTTTCTTCCAAAGTTTGTTTTCCAAATGAGTATAGAACAAGCTGGGTTACCTTGATAGGTGATATGTGAAACAAAGTGAAGTTATGCTTTCAGCATTTAATAACAGATTCATACTTTCCTATTTGGCTTGTTATATGTACACACATGTGCCTGGGAATGACAACTAAAATGAAATGTTAGATATACATCAACATTGGGAAGTGGTCTAACAATGAATACACCAGCCTATTAAAGAGATTATCACTTTGGTTTCAGTGTGACGCAGAAAAGTCCCTGAAACTATGAAGCAAGTTTGCCAAGAGCAGCTGAGTTTGTGGAACTGGCAACTGACACTGTTCAACCTAAAGCAAGGCATGCAATTTTGCAAATAGGGAAACCCAATCATAGGAGGTGATGATGGCAGGATATATTAAGTTCTCTATCACATGGTAATTTCAGCTGAAGCTGGCATGCCTTCCCCAGAAGAAAGCACTTGCTCAGTCACCAATAGCCAGAAAATGAAGTGGAGTCACTTGGAAAAATATCTGTGGTTTGCCTTCTTCAAGAAGCCAAAGTCCATTACTATAATGGACTGCTCCTGGCCTAGATTCTACTACAGCAACACTTCCTTTAAAAAACTGTGTAGCATGTAAACTTACAGTCTGGAAATTATGGTGCATCTTTGAGTAACAGGGAAGTCATTACTACTCATTAGCAGATAAAGTAACATGCTGGCTAGTCAAGATAAACAATATTTGTGAAGTACTTACTAAATAATTATATAGTATTACAAATTATCATGGATGCTGGTTAAACAGATTCCCCTTATGTGCCACAGCATTGCTCCAGCCTTTGGCCATCCCTTTCATCATTAACTATTTCACTTGTTTTAATGCACAGGTGTGCTGTGCAAAATCTACCAGTGTGCAAGCACTACCAGAGATATCAGCTACACCTTCACATTCCTTAGGGGTTTTAATATCACAGAAGGCCATCAGTGCAACATCACTGTCCACCTGTGTAAGCACCTAGAAGCTCAAAGTCCAAGATACATGGCACTACATGAAATAATTGTATAAAGGAGCCCCCACTCTAAAACGGGCACCATCTGTATGTGGATGAGTCACACCATAGAAGAACTAGGAAGGATACAACTATAGAGAAGAGGACAGCCAAAAATGTGAAATAGCTTTCATAAAAGCAGCAATATAAGACTCTTGAGAATAATTCTTTAAAAGACTTATTGAAAAAAGTGACAAAGGAGAATGGGTCTGATAGAGATGTGTAAAATCATCAGTGCTATGGAGTAAGATCTCATCATACAGTGTTTTTTCACACATATCATAGAGGTACTCAGAAGTTAGACACATTCACTGAGAAATAAAGGAGGAATTTGCTTTTGATTTTAATTTCTAAAATTCTGTGCTTTATACGCACTAGTAGCATTTCAGATCAAAAATATTCCAAATATATGTAATCTCTGGTTAGACCTAGAAGTGTCACGTTCATTGAGTATGACAATAGATGAAGTCTCTGTATAATACATTGCTTTAATTTGACAATCCTGTGTCCATCGTCATCAAAATCCCCACCCAATTCTGAAGGAGAAGATTTCCATTTTCCTCTGGACAAGGAACTTAAGTACCACAAGTGTGTGCAGGTGTCAGCAGGTGGGCTCAATGCTGATGATTTGAAAGATAAATTTGAAAGATAAATAAACCTTAACCAATGGAAGAAAATCACTCTGTGTGAGGAAGATTGTCTTAGTAAGACAATCATCTGACAGCTGTACTTCAGTAAACTGAGAGGCTGACCAGGCAGTAGAAATGGGCAGAGACATACTTCTCATTTTCATTTCTTGAGCTATCTACTTCATGAATAAGTTCATAGAATCATAGACTAGTTTGGGTTGGAAGCTCACCTTTATGAAGTGTAGGAAGTATATTCCAAGAGAGCTGAGATAAGAGTGAAAATGCACTAGAAAGCACTAGGCAAAGTGCTTTTTTGGTTGGATTTTTCTTTAATCTTCCCTAAAGCATGTCCCTTTTGCATGAGATACAAATGTGTAGAAAAAATATGTACTATCTGCAAAGCCTTCATGTGTTTTTGTCTGTTCACACACTTCAGACAAGTACCACATGGACTTTCTAGTCCGGAGGGGTTTCCCTCTCCCAGGGCCATAAGGGGAAATGTCCCCTGATATGGCTAAAGGCTGAAGAGATTGTGCTCCCTGTACCAAACCATGATGGAGACTTGAACTCCAGTGCTAAGAAGAGATTCTCTGTGTCCTCGGAGTGAGTTTAGCCACTGAAAAAAGGAGGGAGACACTATAGAAATGTCATAGGTTTTGTAAACTCTGTTCTCCCTGCTGGTTTTCAGGTGTTAACTTCTCAAGGTCACAGTCCTCTTCTTACCCTGCTGGTGGATCCTGTTTATTTTGCATGTAACAGGCTTGCTATTTTACTGAATAAATAATGCTGAATCTATTTGTTCTCAGTGTTTATAACAGGTAGAAACAGTCGTTAACGGCCTCTCAAGAGACCCAAGCAATTCAAAGTAACCTCTCCAGTCACAAGGGAGGCCTTCCGTGTCTCACTCTGCGGGTGACTTTCATGAATCAATACTCTGCAGCTGAAGTAATGTCAGGTTGCCAACAATGCAGTACTGTAGTGTCTAGGTGGAGCTACAGTCAAAATCCACAGTGAAGATCAAGATCACTCAGAGCATGCTGATAGTTGTGCTCCATCTTTTTTCTCCCAGGAAAACTCTTAGATACATTACTGGGACCAGACAGCTGACTGGAAAGACTGGAAGTTACCCAGGAAGTGTGGATGGAAATGCTACACTCTCTGTTTCCAGTGAGGCAACCAATGGGCCCCTCACCAGCTGTGTGACATGAAATATGAGACTCTGACTCTGGTGCATAGACCCAATCCAGACTGCTCCTCAAAGGGAAAAGAAGCAAGAAGCAAACACACTAAAATTCCCCAAATATATTGAGTGGTCAATGCATCCACCTCAAAATAGATCCCACTACGGTCATTCAATTAAAGTAAAACACCTTAAAGAAAAAAACAACAACAGTAACAACATATATCAAGGCCTATTTTACAGATATTGATTACAGTCATGACACTTTTAGAGCCTGGCCAGGTCTGTACGTCATGGAGATAGACAAGCATATAAGTACTTTTGCAAGTAACTTCACTGAAATCTAGACCTTTGTAAATGGGAAAGGTGACTGACGATTTTCAATTGGTAGTTCATTATTTCAAGAACAAATTGCAATTTTCAGCTTTGCTTACTGTGTTTGATTCCATTAACATCTCCATTTTATTCCCTCCTTAAACATTCAACCAGGCTTTACACAGACAGAATGTTGATATGTGTGTATGTTTGTGTATGAATTCATAATAGTTAACATAAATTCTCATGAGCTATTACTCAATGAAGGCAGTGTACCCTGCAGTATAATCCATTTAGCACAAAGTAGATGCACAGTTCTTTTAAAAAGGTGCATAAATGATGAATCTGGTGTTCTCTATTTTCTGCTGCTACTCCAAGACTTCTAAAAGTATAGTTCCTAGAGGCTTTCCAGAGGTCTTCAACTACTTTTACTCCTCAAACTTAATAAAGCCAGTAGTCTAAGTTTCTGAGAAAATGCTGATATGCAGGAAGCCTGGCAAGAGGTTTAGCAAATTCAAAACTTCTTTGTATCTCCATTTCTAAAAGGAAGTCATGAAATTGTTGGTTGACCTTTGTAATCCAAACACTCCTTTGCCTTCCTCCCTGTTCTCTAACCTTCCACAAAAATATTTTTTTAAAAAATTAAAATGGAAAATCTCCCAAGATGTGTCTTTAGCCCCCAGTGGACCATGGTGTAGTAGTATCTGTAGCTGTATCTGCAGTAGTTAGTGAGGATCACTTTAGCTTTACAACCCCAGGCAATATAGCCATGCTGCTGCTGCATGAACGCGGAGCTGGGTAGCTGCAGTTGATAACCAGATACTAACATCACCCCACCGCAGGGTACAGTGGTGACATTCCTGAAGCCAGACCTGGCTTCCGGTGTCACACTCTTCTGCCAAGCTGCTGAGGAAAGCCACTTCAGAAGTTACATGCCAATTACTAATTTCTATCCAAGAAATAGCAAAAGCAAAGCACATATTATAGCGCTTATCAGCCTTGATAAAGGATTTTTAATTTTGGATTGTAAAAGCCAAAAGTCCTTAGAAAAGAAAATTGTTTTCCACCTCCCCATCCCTCTGCCACTGTGACTTTATTGCTCTTTCCCAAAGAGTAGAAAGGTCTCTAATTTTCATACGTTCTCTGGTTTTCTGTTATGTATGTCTAGATTTTCAGTTTTAGAAACAAACTGAATGCTTTCACATTTACTCTTAGGAGAAACAACAGAAATTTCTACCAAACAATATATCCTGTGCCTAGTTTCATTATCTCTAAGATCCAGTTCATAAGAATTTAAGACAATGCTGATTTACCCCAGCTGAAGTTCTGGCTCTTTATCTCTTTCTTTTGTTCCAAACCATATGTTAACTTTACACACATTTAAAACAACAGTTCAAACCCTGGCACATCCAGCATTCATGGATAATGCAAAGCCTGTTTTATTTGACACTGCTGGAATTTCAGAAAAACCTACTAACCACTTTCTCCTTGCAGTCTATCCAGGAATTACATGTGCAGGGCACTTTAGATACTTGAATACATTTTTTTAGGTAATTCTGTTGTACAATTTGGCTTAGTATCAGAACTGCTTATAATCTCACAGACTCT
Organism: Mesitornis unicolor; assembly: GCF_000695765.1. Taxonomy (NCBI): domain Eukaryota; kingdom Metazoa; phylum Chordata; class Aves; order Mesitornithiformes; family Mesitornithidae; genus Mesitornis; species Mesitornis unicolor. The sequence continues at coordinate 29,197 of NW_010205310.1, read as the reverse complement.
CCCTTCGGCATTTGGAGTCAGAGAAATACAGGGTTGGGTTTTTTTTTCTCCCTCCCCTCCCTCCTTTCTTTTTTTTTCCCCTTTCAGCTGCTGGACTTTTGCCCTTGTCCTTTTCCAAGCCATGGAGTGAGGCTCCTTTACCACATTCTACATTCAGAAGGAAGAACTGAAAGAAGCAGCATGTTTGAAGGAACTTTATAGACTAGTTTCCGGTCATGTCAGAAACATTATGTTCTCATATCCAGTAGGAATGTGTCACTTGACTAAAGGAAAAAAGCAACAACTCACCAGCCAAAAAGAAGAAAGGTAAACCCATGTTACAATCAATAATAGTTCATTTAGCCCAAATTTAAATACCCACTTAAAAACTTACTCAAGCTTCAGATCCCTTTGTGTCATGGCTGTTAGACACATGGTGCAAGAAACAGGCTTTGACCCATAGGATGTTCTTCAGGGATTACACAGAACTGCTGGACAGATAGGTAGGATGGGTCTTCAGGACAGCAATGAAGAACACTGTCCTTAGCCAAAAATCAAGAATCAATCTCAGATCACTGTTTGCCCAAGCTATGTCAGAGTGGGGAAGAACCATGCTCAGTTTGGCACAACTGTTGAAGACTTTCGGTACTCTTAACGAACACTGTCACTGCAGCACCTTTCAGTCTTTTATGTCTGCCTTTAAAGCTGGAGAAGACTCAGTTTCTCTAATCAAGCTACTGAGGTAGTATGTCTGTACAAATTCCCTAGAAGACACAAATCTTTCTTGTTCTTTTATACTAGTTGACTTTTCCCCAGTGTTTTCTGTACTTTGCTACGTTCCTGCTTCACTTTTCCAACAGAGAAGGTCTGCATAGGAAAATGTGCTTCTACCAGCTCAATTAGCATAAACAGGTTTAGCTGCACTGGCTGTTCTACTGCTGAAATGCATAAAACTCCAAACCATTCTCATCTCTTATCTTCTGTTCCTGGCAGAAGACAGCATATTAAAAAAAACTTTAGCTCTTTTTATGCCCCACCTGCAGAGGGTCATATTCAGTCTCCATATTTTTGGATTCTAAATCTGGTTTAGATCTCAGTAAGAACAGCACTGGTACTTGCTAAAACTAAGACCATGGTTAAATGTTTGGTACCACCATCATACATTTTTCATGTTATGGTTTTACTCTATGAAAGAATGCTTATTTCTTGAGAGAGAGGTAGAAATGGCAGACTGCGAAGGTGTAGGTGAATGAATGCACAGTCAATAAAGAATTGAGATGAGAAAAGGGAAATCAACACAGCAAGAATTTCTGTAGCAGAGAGCATATAGAAGCATTATTGCTGGTAGTATACACATCTCCTGATGCTGGTGATTGTTGCACAAGTTATAGATGAGATTCCAGTTTTCAGCCACTGTGATTATTAAAATATCTTACACTAAATGACAGGGAAACAAAAGCTGAATCCCTAGTCAAGCAATGGATTTCGGCACTGATGTTCTTCCTGAAGTTTGGACACATTCTTGAGACTGCTGAGTATAAAGTGACAGTGAAAAACTCCAGTGGACTTTCAATAAGAATATTAAGACACTGTCAAAAAAAAGTTAACCTATATTATATATTTGCTAGTCCAGAAGTTCATTCCACCTTTTGTCAGTGAGTAACAAGATATAGAAAAATCGGTGCTTTGCTCTCCATGTCAGAGTTTTAATTGCTCAGTTCCCTGCAGTCACAATTGATATCATACCTATTTTCTGAAGTTTGTCAGGATGAGGATCACTGCTTTTTCTAGTTTTATAACTGTACTGTATGAAAATACAGTTTGGCACAAAGGTTAAGCAAAGAAAACTGTGATCCCACTTGGGTGTGTGTTCAGGGCAGGTATGGAATGCACAGGGTGTGTGCTTGTGCTCTGACAGCCACATGTATTTTTAACAAAAGCAAAATGTAAATTATGAAGCCAGTAAGGAGAGTGTGAATCAAAAATACATCTAACTATAAATTTGTCCTTTCCTTAAGCTGTTATTTTGATAGATCTGATGAGACCGCACTGATTGTTTTCCTTACTTTCTCCCATCCTGATTTAGTCTCTGAAAAGGGAGGCATGATCAAGGCTCAGTTACTTGTGTTGGACATTATGTTCACTTGTTCAGATAAAAGCACAAGAGCCTAAATAGTTCTCCTATATTCAAAAAATAAAGAACATCAGTGGAGGAATTAAAGTTGACAGTCAGATGACAGGGTGAAAAAGAAAGGGCAATGGAAGTTAATGAGGGTCCAGAACTTCCATGGAAATTCTGATTTTTTTAAAAAATAAGGGATTGAAAAATAAATACTACAATTCTGGAGTTTCCTTGAGAAACAATGAAGGCAACATTTCATTTCGACTTCTTGGAAGAGAAATTGGTACAACTCCCTGAGCTGTCCAGCAGTACTGCCCCCAGCCTGTGTCCCAAAGAAGGACAAAGTAGCCCTGCCACTGCTCTGGAAACAAGTCTCCCACCTCAGTGCTCACTAGGGCAGAGGACTCCTCCAGACAGAAGCTGAAGAGGCCTAAAAGCACTGGAGGCAATTTCTGCACTTTGTTGATGGGCCATGTGGCTCCAGGACTGCCTGAGGGGCAAGGGACTTGGAGTCACCTGTCCTTACCTGACTTTTTCCCACCACAATTACCAGCACGATGCTAAGAATGTGCAACCCCATCCTCTCCCCACAACACAGAAATCGCCTCCTGAGTGCTGTGTTTACAGCAGAGACTTCCAAACCCATGTTGCAGGGGAACACATTATCTGTCTTTTGCCCTGGGGCTGCCTCTGTAATTTCTGAGCAGCTACCTCTTAATCTTACCTTGTAATAGGAGCCTGTGATGCAAGAACCAAGCACAAGTTTTCATGTAGCAAAGAAATTACTGGGTTAGTTACACATTTGGGAGCTAGGGTGACTTACATCAACTAGAATTGGCAGTATTTTCCACATGTAAGTTGTAGTTCAAATGTAAATTGCCAAAAAACAATGTGAGGTAAATAACTTATCTCCACTCAACAGTTGCAAACATGCAGACTGAAAGAGGTGACATAATTTTCTATAATCTTCTCAGCAAGCCAGTGCCCCATAAATGGAATATCACAAAACCTTTCACTGCTTACACAATCAGTTTTACAATAACTGAGTGTTGTTGAATTGAAGAGATCAGAACCACAGTTGATCAAATAAGAAAAAGAAATTAATTCAATTTGTCTTTTTATTATTGTGGCCAAAAGAATAATTTTGGGGGAAAAGTGGCCATTTTCATTGAATTTAAAATTCTTCCTTGGGAAAAATAAATATGGCTGAAGCTGAACTGTTATTGTGAAAGATTTAGAGAGTGAACCATAAGGAAGGTTGACTGCAAAATGAGGAGACTGGAATCAATAACTTCAAAAGTTTTCTCAGTTTAAATGGTATTAAAATGAAAAGAGAGAAGTACAAGAAAGCTCTGTCTTGGTATCATCTTGACTTCTCCTATACTTTGGCCCTCTCAATTTTTTTCATAAGTATGAATGTAATAAACAAGTTTGCTGCGCATAGGGAGCTTGATTTTGGTTTTGAGCTTTTTGTTGTCTTAGCTTGTCTTCTACTTGTTTCCTGAACTTACCATGTAGCTTAGCGTTTTTCACATTTCTGGGGGTGAAATTTCTCTGAAAACTGAAAAAACTTCTCTCTATCACTCTCAAGAGAAAAACTAAAAATACTAGAGAGAACTCTGTGTTGGCCAAATATAGAAATTAATATCTTTGACTACTGGACTCCTTGAAATCATTAACAGAGTAATGGAAAATACATTTCTCATTTCTAATGGTCTAGTAGACTGTGTGAAAATTCTGCCGTGGAAAATCCAATGCTGATTTTGTCAGACTTGTTTTGGTAGGAGTAAGCCACTTGGATACTCACTGAATTTGAGTTTTCTCTTGACTTTCACCAAAGACTTTGGTCTTTTCTATCTCCAGTGCTCCAGAGTTACTGTCTTCAGATATTGCAGCTCTCCTACTGTAGCAGATGCTTAACCATAGCTAAAAGTGTGAGTAGCTCCTCAGTTCGAAACCAGAAAGGCTACATAGGGTAGGGCACGTTATCAGTCCTTGGAAGGAACAGAAATTAAGAACACGGTAAGACCCAGTAAAAAAACTATTTCAGAGATCTGTGAATCTGTATTATCTTCATAAAAATACATATTTTTTGCTGAATCTAAGCCTTTCTTTCAACACTACCAATCTTCCACAAGGACAAGTATCTATTTGAAGCAGTGAAGATGGCAATTTGGATGGCTGGTAGCACTAAATAAACCCGTCTTCTGGACTGCCTCTGCACTCATATTTAAAGAATATAGGAAAAAAAAAAAAGAGTAAGATCAAGTCAGAAAGAGCTATAACCCCAAAAGAATGATGACAAAATCAGATGACTCGATTTTTACAGGTTAAATTTAAAGTCCAACGGGGACATAAGAATTTAAATCTCATCAAAAGAGATTTCCAACTAAGCTTCCAGGTCACTTCCATATTTAAAAGCTGCCTTACATTTGAATAAGAATTTTCCCATCTTTGTGAAAAATATTAATTCACTGTTTAACATTACAAACAGCAAGTGTAATTTAGTACAAGGCTTATGAGTCTAATTTATAATCCAGCACTTCACTCCCACCAGGTCCCACATGACCTTTGCCTATGACAGATTATTCCTTACTTTCTGACTCCAGTGACTTCAGAGGTGTTACTCTGTTTGCTACAGTGAAGAAGCCGCCCGTTTTCTGAATAATTTATTTCATTTCACAGTTAATGATTATTACTGCCTCAGAAGGGTTGCCTTAATTTTAATATGCAAATTCAAATTATCTGTAGATTAACTAATTTGCCATAATATTTAATTGCAACGCCATTTTCAGCATCAACTAGTGTTTAATTTCCCATAGGTACAAAATAGTACAGATCACTAGATGGTGCTGTTTCTAGGTTGGACTTAAATTGCTGTATATTGGGGAAAATGCAGAAAAGCTGTTCCAAATGTTTCATTGTAATATCAGGATAAATGAAAAAAAACACCAAACCAAGCAGGAAAAACCTTAAAGCCTCTATAACCACGTTAATTTTTGTGTAGTTGTTTTTCATATAGCTGCACTCTGGTTAATAAGTAATGATAATTTACAAGATCTGCACATTCCCCACCTATTGCCAGGGCCACTTAGATTTGCTTTCTGGACTAATTATAAATCCATTGTTTCTAGACCTGCTTCCTTCACTTCAGGTAAATATTAATATGAATACTAGAAGGTACATATGTATATAGACAGGTGAATGCATACAGACGTTTATAACTCAGGCAACAGAAATCCAGCAGAGTGAAAAGACAAAAAATTGTTGTTATTTGGCAAGGAACTACCTTAAACAGAAAATTACTGTTTTGGGCTCTGGTCTGTCTTCACTTCAGTAAATCATGATGGTACTCAGGCCCCATTTGGTAAATCACAGTGGCACGAGTTATTAGCAGGGCCACAGTGTTGTGTAAGAACTGTGACCCTTTCAGCTTGGTCAGGACATGGTGCTTCACAGACACAGCATGTCAGATGATGGCCCTACCACACATGGAGTCAGCTCAAACCTGTGCATACTGCTAAAGAGCAATGGCCTTTAAGCTGGTCAGTGAGACTGCTCTCATCTATCCCCTGTGGCAAAACGTTGTGTTTGCATTATGATTTCTAGTAACCTGTGGCCTCAAGAAATATCACAGCATCTGATCTTTCTCACCCTGTCCAAAGTTTTGCCAAAGTCATGGGAGGGGAACATCATCAAAAGCAGACAGAAAGCTGTCATTTTTCCTGAGATTGGCTCTGATACAAGCAACCCAATTCTCATGATAGCATGTAGGTACCAGAAATACAGCCCAGCTTTACTCCTCAGTGACTGAACACTTCCTAATTCTCATGCTATTCTGGTTTTAAAATGTGCTTCCCTGCACTTTAGCCAGATTCTATGAAGCATTCTGTGTCTCAGGGAATCTGACTGTGCTTTGATTCTGAGCCATGCAAAAGATTATTTCATTGTCTTCCTCAAATAGTTTTGTAAAAGAGAATATATTTTATTGTCATGAAGTATCCAAGTTGATACAATAAGGTGTGAAACAATATACTGTATCTCAGGACTAACACCAAATTCAAAAATATAACCAGAAGAAAATTTTGTTTATAAACCGATATGGCTTTACCACAGTGTGTGAAAGCCTCCAGTTAGCAGGGCACTAAAACAGAGTTCTTACAATCTAAGGGTAATTTTACATTAAAGAACTAGTTATACTTTTTTCTGTGTGTATGGGTTTGGTATTTTTTTTGTGGCGCATCTTTTTCCACTGGTAATTAGAGGATTCTTTTCTTTTTCTTTTTATCTTTTTTTTTTTGAAAGAGTTTTAGTCTGGAGACAAATACAGACACTTTCTCCTCTGAAGAGTAATTATGCTTTAACGAAATAGGGAAGTAGTTCTTGCATGGTTTACTTCCTCAAAGTAAAGAAAGTGTGTATCTACCTACACCTCTTCATTTCATAGGATAAGACAAATAAGATTAAGGATTCAAGGTGGTCTAGCCTGGCTTCCAATTGACCACAGTTTACCACACTTCATACATAATTCCCTACTGCTGCATATTATTTACAGTCAGGAGAGTAAGCATCAGTCCTCAGCAGACCTCCAGGCAAGCAAAGTGGCTACCAGCTCTTCAGGATGGAGGCTAGCATGACAAGATGAACCAAATTGTCAAGGTCCCAGTCAAGTTATGAAGATAGCTCCTGTCCAAACAGGAAGGTAGCAAGTTTGGCTTTTAGCAAGGCATTTATTTACCACTTCTGAGAAAGGACACTTCCTAACAGCTAAAAGCAATGATCTAACCAGCTGGTGCCCCATTGCTGTTTATGGACATGAGAAAATAAATAGAGAGTCAGACATAACACATTTCACTAGCATAGTTATGATCATACATAAAAATCCTCCACAATCTGTTCAATTTGCCAGTTTTTCCTGAAGAAAAACTTTTGTTTTATTGAGCACATATAGGGTAATGCTGAGCTGTGGACTCCTTAGGGCCCTTGAAGGATAAGAATGAATGGAAAGGCTTCATGTGAGTATGAATTCAACAGCAGAGGAAGCCTCCATGGAAAGCCCAAGCCAGAATTTCCATCTAAACAGATAGGAAGTAGAAACTGAATGAAAGCTTGCCTTGTTGGGGAGTATTAAGCTTTGTTTTCAGTGTCCTCTGAGACTTCAAGCCCATGATCTCTTCTAAACACTGAACCAGGGACAGCATCATGTCTTTGTTACCAGGTGTTTTAACTCCTTACTGTATTTATTTTGCTTCACAGCACTCAGCAGTGGTAAGGGAGTGCCCTTATTTTATAGGCTGAGGCACAGACATGTCGAATACTTCAGAATCACTGTACTGCAAAGCAATTTAAATTAGAAGGGGCCTCAAGTGGCTCTAGACTAACTTCTGCTTAAAGCAGTGCCAACCAGCTCACGTGGCTCCAGGGGTAGATAAGTTTTGAATAACTCTAAGAATGGACACCCCACAGCTTCTCTGGGCTCCTACCACAGGGTTTGACCACAGCTTGGTGAAAATAAATGTTCTTTTTATCTAGTCAGAATTTATATTTTTTGAAACCTACATCTTTTGCCCTTCCCTGCTTTTGCTCTAAACCTTTCAGAAGAACATTGCTCCATTTTCTCTATATCCACCCATTTGATGACTGAAGACTCTCATAAGATCCCTCCTTCCCAATTTAGGCCGAACAGACCCACTCAAGACCATGCAGAATATCTGTGGAATCACAAGATATCAAATCCATGTTTTTTCTGTCCCAAGTATGGGGCCATACACCCTTTTTTTTGGGTGCTTTTTCAGTATAGTACAAAACCAATAGAGTGTGAAAGGAAACTAGCAGATGACAGTTTCAGAGCAGACAGAGGATGGTGTGACAAGCCACCATATGTGATTACGCTGTACAGCTCCGTGTCGCAGGATGTCGAAGATGCTAAAAGTTGGCATGAATTCAAGGAGAGAGGTAGGACAAGTTTGCAGAAGTCAAATCTGTTGAACATTACAGAAAAGACAATGCACTTCCAGTCTAGCAATATTCTGAATTGCAAACTGTTGGAAACCAGAAAAAGATTATAGGAAAATACCAGTCTTCCAGGAACTACCTTTTGGGCCTTTGCCAGAGGCAGGTTACTGGGCTGGATGGACTTTCGTTGTGATGCAGTACAGTTATATTTTTAAAACTTTAGGAGAAGAAGGAATGTCTAACATTGAAAATACAATATAATATAGCCATGACAACAAGAGTGTGAGGGCAAAGGAGTTGTAATTTATTACACTGATATTGTTGAAGTCACAAGAAAATTCCATCTGATTAAAGTAGGCATTTGTTTCAGCTATAGAATTAAAAGAACACTTTGACTTCTACAAAGTTAGAAAGGGAGCGGAATATGTGTATACAGGTGCTTGGAAGGGTACAAGAAGAATAGGCCATAACTTTTCTTTTCTCTCCATGTCAAAATCATGTAGGGGTAATTCAATGTCTTACATGGCGAGATAGTGAGGAACCAATCAAGGTTAATGGCAGAGTAAAAGGTGATCATCTTACGCATGCTCATATGATTTCACTTTGTTAAAAATGTATAAATAGGCAGTGGAAATGTACGGGCGTCAGAGCACAATTAGAGGAGCTACCCTCTGTGTCTCCCCAGCACTGTGAATAAAGAAGTGCCTGCTTATCCGCTACTGCGTAGATAAGTTTTTCTCGTCGTGATTGTGACCTCGTCAACAATATGATTTCATTAACATTCTGATTTTAAGTTCTGGGAAAACTCACAATCTCAGTTTCATTTGCATCATTCTTTTCTTCCTTTCTTTAACATGCTACTGCTATCTATTTGCACAATACTAACCTTTCTATCTTGGCAGGCCACACAGCAGTGACATATCTCTACATAAAGCAACATTTCCATCATGCTTAATTCAAAGACGTGTCTTTACTCAGCAGTTTTTGCAGTTCTTTAGCCCTGCTTCTTCCTTTGAATGAACCATATAAAATGTTATTAAAGATGAAAAGAAGTTGTTCTACTCACTGATATCATAAACATCCAACATCATGAATTGTTCAAAGAGTAACCATCTTGGACCATAAATTTCAGTGAGCAACAAACCTAGAATGTCTGCATAACACAGCAAATAACTCACATTCAGACACCAAACTGGTTTAATATCTGATAGTCCAGTTACTTCCAAATGGATGGTAGGAAAAATTCTAACATTTAATATAGCTTAAACATTCTAATGTATTTCAGGGAAGTTATTCTTGGTGAGTAAAGCTGTAAGAAGCAGGGAGCTGGGAAAACCAATACCCTTATCATTATAGCATAATATAAGGCTTATAAGGAGGCATCATGTCTTAAAATGGTGGATACTGCTGCCGTAAAGTCAGAGGTTTTTAGCATTGTAAGTCCTTCTTTCTTGTTCTGCCCAAAAGTTTTCACTTTTTTTTTTTTCAGTGTTTCACCTATATCCATATATGTCACAGCTGGGACACAGGATTAATTAAAGAGGACAGAAAATATATATTTATAGTGCTCCCACCCCACCAGCTGAAATGTTTTTTTCCCCATCTTCCGTTAGAATAGGACAGCTTTTACAATTTATTTTCAAAAAGTTTTAAAACTTTTCAATTCAATACAAATGTTACACTAGCAGAATTTTCAAAAATGAGTGTAGTTCTTTGCAAAAATGTACTATGTCTCCTCAGATGATCTACTCTCATTTTTTTTCAAGTGAAACATAAATCAGAATCAGTTTTATGAAAAAAACCAACAAAACCGCACCCTAAGATTCTGATGAAAGGTAATAGACAGATGTTTCCCAGCGAAATTCATGACCTCTCACATTTCTAACCAAACATTGTGTTTCTGCCAGAGCACAGAATTCAGTTTTTGTAATAGAATCTGATCAGGCAGCAAAAGCTTTGAAACAGCATCTTTTTCTTACATATTCAGCTGCACCTAGCAAAGCCAACATCAGGCTTCTAGGTACTATAGTAACACACACATATTTCTTTTCTCTTCTGGTATTCAGAAAAGGTAGGGAGAAGGAGGAAGCAAACAACCTAATAACTTGAGAATATTCCACTGAGTACTAGAATAATTGCAGCAAATGTTCTGAAAGCCATATGGATTTTTTTTTCCCTTGCAGTTTCTCCTTGCCTATTTATACCCTGATGCATCTGAATCTTCCCTAAGCAAACTTTGCACCACTTTGTCACAGAAGTTTTGTTAAGCTGATGCAATCTTCTTTCCCATAGTTCTAGTCAGCTTCAGTTCTGAAGAAAGGAGGAACATAAGATTAGTAATCCAGCTAAATTAAAGCTAAAGCAAAATTAAATCTGGTAACTTGAAAGCCAATGTAAGCTGAAGCAATGCTATTCAGTATGTACATGCAG